>NW_021285034.1:0-1299 GCF_002162155.2 Triticum dicoccoides
AAAATCCAGAGCTTTCTATCTTCCTGGTTAATTTCAACGGAATCCGAAATGCCTATTGAAGTGGACGCCCGAGGAAGTTTCGAGCATCTATTCAAAGACAGCTGGAACGAGTAAAAGTATGCGTGACAATGACTGAACCGAAACGAAGCTGGCTAAGAACTAGCACATGTTGCTTTCAGAGTTGATTGATCCTTGCAACTTGCAAACGCATCTACGTACGTTTTACTAATCCTACCAAACAAGTAGTCATGCAGATATCTTCTTCTCATGGAAGTCAAAGTTTGAGACGATTCAATGAGGTTCTATCCCCGTTGTCTCTTATCGGTGACTCCGACGGCATACAGGATGTGTATGACGGCGTAGTCGGATGACGAGAGCTGCAGGACCGGCATGTCGTGGCGGCATTCAAGGTGGAGGCGGGGTGGACTGTTAGTGGCGTGGAAGCCTGAGGTGCATCGTGCGTTCCTGTCCATGTTGGAGGTGCCTGGGTGGGGCTTTGCCCTGTTTGGGATCGATGGATCCATGGCGGGTAGCAAGGTGGTGTGGGCATGTGCGAGAGGGCGCCGCCGGTGGCTGTGCTCCTGTAGGCGGCGTTGGGTGGTGGGGGCGATCCTCGCTCTCCTCGGTTTGACCTACGGCTCGTGCTTGGATAGACCAAATCTGGCCTGAGGCATGCAGTGCTGTTGCTTCGGTTTGGAGCAGTAGGGTTCGACCCGAGAGGTGCGGGCGGGCGGCGAGATGTCTCTCTCCGTGGGTATGGTGGTCGATGGTGGCGTTACCCGGGGTCCTCCGAGTGGAAATGAGCGACGTTGTGGCTGCGGTTGGGTGGCGGTGAGATATGGGTCATCGGCGTCTTCGGTGGGAGGCGCAAATCTAATATGTGGTGATGGACGGCATCCTGTGATGCGTAGGTAGCGGGCCTGACTTGGTTCTCTTTGTTTGCCTTTGTGTTGTGCTTCTCTTGCGTGCTAGGTGTTTGTGACGCCGATGTGAGTCGGGTTCCTCAGGCGTGGTTGTGTGGTTAGACGAATCATCGCCTTTGACCACGGACAAGGCGACGTTCAAGTGTGCTTGACGGGCGGCAGTCGGTAGTCACTGGGTTGTATCCCCCCAATCCACTTGGGGAAGTAGGTCTAGGCCCTTCCTAGCGTGGAGGCCCAGACCCAAACCATGTCGTTAATGTTGGGCTAGGAGTTAAAGGAATTGCCTTTCACTCCTCCTATCATGGTTGGTTGGCCGTGGGAATAGATGTTTGACGGTGTCTAGGAGTATGGATGTCAGAGCGGCGGTCATTGAAGG
>NW_021285035.1:0-2159 GCF_002162155.2 Triticum dicoccoides
TTTTTTAATGAACTAGCTGAATTATGAATTTAATGCAGCTTACTCGTAGCAAAGAAAAACGTCGGGTTACAAGGCATGCAGGCTGGCATGTAACAACACCTACAGCCAGATTAGGCAAATCCGCCCCTTTAAACATCCACGGACGGATCCTTGCGCGATCCCGGACGGCACTAGATAACCCCTCATATGTCCTGCCGGGCAGGCATAATTTTCAAATCTAAACCTGCATTCCATACACGTGGACCATATAGCACAAATTCATCACAAATCAACAGTTCAACAATGCAACAAAGGAAATAAAATCACTGTTCAACAATCCGGACATATAAAAATGAAATTCAAGTCCCGGCCAAGACTGGCCAACGTGATGGATCACTTGCCAGACGCCATCCATGCTAGTTGCTCTGTCATGGCCACCATCTGTGGCTTGTACTCTGCCGCGATCACCATCCATTCCGCGTCCGCTGCTGCCATCACCGCTCTTGCAACCTCATACTCCGTATGTTGGTAGATCTCCTTCTTTTTCCCCTCAAGCATTGCTTGCTCATCCAAGAGGCTTGCGTCAGTGAACATAATACTCTAATCCTCCGTGTCTCGAGCAAGTTACAATCTCTCCTTCTCGCATTCTATTGGTCCAAAAGTCTGGGCCTTCCCGAGCTCCCACTTGAGACACGTCTCTATCTTCTCCCTCTCGACTTGCAACCAGGGCCGGCCCTGGGGAGGGGCAGGGGGGCGGCCGCCCCGGGCCCGCACACTCGAGGGGCCCCCGCCCAGGTACCGAGGTACGTCCGCAGGTATCCGTCGGGGAGTTCAGGGAAGTCTGTAATTAGGGGTGAAACTCCAGGGGCGCACACACTTTCCTTCTCCAGCGTGGCGGCGTACTCTTCGCAGCTCAGGAAATGACTGGGCCTAGCCCAACTAGTAATTAGCATGGTTGTTTGCTCGTGGATTATCACCCTATAAAAAGGAAAAAAATAATGCATATCCACGCAGCACGCACGGATCGAGGAGTTAGCCGCGATTCAGCACCTTCACGATTCAAGCAAACGAATGCCGCGACGCACGCACGAAGCTATTGCCGGATGTCAATTTTCTCCTCATCTCCTACAGTCTACTCAATTTATCATATGCGTGGCTGCCGGCTGTGCGTCTGTACCTCGTCCTCATCGTCCAATGAGGCCACGATGCCGACCGGCGAGGCGGCGCACAGCCTACCGCACCACATCCCCCGTCCTCATGTACGCCAGATGAGGTAGCCTATGCTGTAGCATATTTTCACCCTATAGAAACTGATACAAGTTTATAAATAGTACTATTAATATTGCATTTCTATTGGAGAGAAATGGCATTATCAGGCGTTGTTGTTTGCGAGTTCGGCGTGATAATTGGTGGTTTTCATGTACTAATTGTTTACTTCATATATTGTGTGAGTTGATCAAATTGCAAACATGATCAGCTAATATTGTTTTCAAGAGGAATATGAGCGATTCAAGTGATCTGAATGAGGCGGTGGTATTTGCTCTAGAAAAGCAAGCTATTATTAATCAAGAAGATGGAGGTCCTATGGAAGATATGCTGCCAAAGTCGACACACATGAAATTGTGTGAGTGATCATGAGCTCATGTTTAATTTATCTGCTATAAATTTAGTAGTAAGGTGTATTACTTTTAGCATGGTGATCAAGACACATAATTATAGACATGTTACGACAAAATTATTCTTAGCAAATTTATTTGTTTGTGGCAAGTAAATCAGTATGTCCGGGAAAGTAAGAGAGATTCTATTCTTCTTTTTCTACAAGGGATATAGACGATCTGAAAAGAGATACTTTCCTTCTTATGAAGGGCCAGGAATGGAATTACGAGAAATTAGAACAAATGCACCTTACATTGTGGAATTTTGTCAAAACACAAATACACCTAATATAAAAGAACAGAGGGAGTATTATGTTGTTGTATCTACCAGTGTTACTCTAACCATCTCTCTCTTCTTTAATTCTCTGCCACATTAGCATGTTTGATATTTCCGAGTGCATGATACCGGCTAAGATACCCCCACTATGGGCAGCCTGATAAGCAGTAGCATCAACAATCGGTGGACTACGTAGACCATGGTTTGTTGAAAAATAGTGTTTGTCTCTTCGTCATTTCAGATTTTTT
>NW_021285036.1:0-991 GCF_002162155.2 Triticum dicoccoides
CCCCCTTGATCATCCCGATATCGCCCATTCCTTTCTCTCATGCTTGCATTAGATTTTGCTACTGTTATTGTATGCTCCTATTCTGATGCATAGCCTGCTTTTGTATCTGTTATTGTTACTTACCTGCTTATCCTAAACTGCTTAGTATAGGTTGGTTAATGATCCATCAGTGACCCCCACCTTGTCCTTGTTGCCCCTGCTTCATCATTGAAGACCCGATCAACGGAATTGAAGACCAGGCCCCGGCACCGCACATCACTTTCCCCTTAGTTGCTCGACACTGCTGGGTTACTATCGAGTGCCGAGGGTGAGACCTCTACATCACTTCTGATGTTAACCCTGTAGTGTAGCTATTCGGTCGTGGTCATCGAGGGTGATTCCACCTTAACCACTTCCGATATGACTCTGTCGTGCAACCCCTCAAGTGTGAACCTCGGGGGTGATTCCTCTTACGTTCACCTTGATGATTACATTGAGTGGAATTCACCGGAGGTGATTCCTCGGGTTTTCCCCTTTATGTTTAAACACACAGTTACTATGGTTACTATGACTTTACACCGAACCATGTTCCTAAAGACGGGTCGACCCTGAGGGGTGCCCGCGCGAGCATAATTGCGAGTGATGAGGAGTCGGGTTGACCTGGAAGGTGCCCGTGAGATAATTACGAGGCGTGGCCGGGCATTCTTAGCCCTTGCCGCAAGTCCTCGAGACGGGGCAACGGGGTCACATCTTTCGTGAGTCTCTGCTTGTTACCGCGCGTTCCTAATCCACTACGATTTGGATATTTGATCCGAGGGGCCTCTGGCCTGATAGCACTAACCATCACGTGGGCATAGTATGGGCGTTCTGCGTCGTGTACATCAGCCGAAGCTTAATAGACGTCAGCGACGGAGCGGCGCGCGCCGGGTTGGACTGGTAAGCTCCTGCCTTTTTAGGGAGGTAGCTAGGTCTGCTCACCGGCCGCCCACGCAACATGCAGGAGTTCCCGGGG
>NW_021285037.1:0-516 GCF_002162155.2 Triticum dicoccoides
GGGGGCGTGGCGGTGCGGCAGTAGCAGCCGTGGCAGGGGCGGCGTCATGCGGGTGGACGGGGAGCTCCGGGCGAGGAGGACCCGCGGGCAACCAGCGTCGAGGAGCAGGGGCGTGGCCACAAGCGGCGCGCGTGCGCGGCCGACGCGGTCAGGGCACGCGGCAGGGGGGGAGCAGAGGGCGCGGCGATGCGGGGAAGAGAGGAGGAGGGGAAGAGGCTCACATCGAGCCTGTCGTTGTGCAGTCGTGTGCTCGGGGAGGGCCTAAGGTAGAGGGCGCCGTTGATGGAGTCCGGCGAGGTCCTCGGGCAGTTGCGCGGGCTCCGGGCGGCGGTGAATCAAGGACGAGGCGGCGGCGTACGGCGGGTCGGGCGCGGCGTCGGAGTTCGCAGATCGGGAGAAGGGGGAGGCGAGGAGGAGGCGTTCGGTGAGGTCCGGTGACGGGGCCGGGACGGCACCAGGCGGCGGCGTACGGCGTCGGGGCCTCCTCTGGTTCCAGCCCCCGTTTCAGATCGGGGG
>NW_021285038.1:0-615 GCF_002162155.2 Triticum dicoccoides
TAGTTTTGTAACTTAGGTGAGTACGAGGTCGCAGCTAAGCCCGTGAGTGGGAGTATTGCTGCCCGCTCGTAGTAGTTTTTTAACCTAGGCGAGTACGGGGTCGCAGCTAATCCCCCGAGTGGGAGGATTGCTCTCCACTCGGAGTAGTTTTGAAAGTTAAGCGAGTACGGGGTCGCAGCTAAGCACCCGAGTCGGAGGATTGCTCTCCACTCGGAGTAGTGTTATAACTTAGGTGAGTATGGGGTCACTAGTAAGCCCCGAGTGGGAGTATTGCTCTCTAATCGGAGTAGTTTTGTAACTTAGGCGAGTACGTGGTTGCAGCTAAGCCCCCGAGTAGGTGGATTGCTCTCCACCCAGAATAGCTTTTGTTACTTAGGCGAATCGGGTTTGCGACTAAGCCCTTTGAAACATAGGTGAATCGGGTTCGTGGCTAAGCCGCCGAGTGGGAGGATTTCTCTCCACTCGGAATAGCACTGTAACTTAGGCGAGTACGGGGTCGCTGGTAAGCCCCCAAGTGCGAGTATTGCTCTCCACTCAGAGTAGTTTTGTAACTTAGGCGAGTATGGGGTTGCAGCTAAGCCCCCGAGTGGGAGGATTGCTCACCACCCGGAATAG
>NW_021285039.1:0-2120 GCF_002162155.2 Triticum dicoccoides
CCGCCGGAGCTTGGCAGCTCGCCGCCGGCCTCCTCCACCCGGATCCGCCCGGGATCCACCAGATCCGAGACCCCGCGATCCATTCCCGGCCTCGCCAGTGACCAGACCCCGCCGCCATCGCCGGGAACCGCCGCCGGCGCGGCCTTCTTCGACCCTGCGCGCGTGCGGGCACACGCGCGGCGTGCCTCTGCACGTGGGCCCCGCAAGCCGGCCCAGACCAGCAGCGCCAGCGCCCTCCTCACCGTCTGGGCCGAGCCCATGGGTGAGCTACCACCCCGCGCCCATGTCCTGTTTCGGCCCACTGCATGGATTCGGCCCGTGTCTTGTTTTTTTTCCTGCGTTGCGATTTTGTCATTAAATCCTGGACATGCATATTTCAGAATTGCCATTAATCTTGCATTGTTCACACCTAATAAACCGTGCATTGGATTAAAATGTTTTATATATGAAACTTGCTCAGAATTTTGTGTAGATTAATAATATCCAACTTTCATCTATGTTTGAGATGATAAAAATGTTGTTTGCATTAATTTGCTCCTATGCCATGTTAAAATGCTTTATTTCATAACTAAATAACCGTAACTCCAATTTTAATAAACTTTATATGTAAATGGGGTAGAATTTTGCCTAGTTTAACATGGTGGCATCATCTTGCATGTTTAACAACTCAAAAATATTGTTTAGGGCAGAACAGTACCAAACCTAATTTATGCTCATGAGGAGTTTCCGGAATTGTTGTTCGTTGCTCCCGGCCTCATTTAAACTTGACTAGATAGGTAGTTTTACTTTGCTTCACCCTCTTGCCATGTTAACCAACATTTAATATTGTTGGGTACATAAACGAGATCAAACTAAATAACGTGTCGTGGTGTTCCGTCAATATGCAACTCGTTGCATATTGATCTCCACTTAATTTGTAGAACTGCTTGTGCACTTTGCCATGCCATGCTTCATTAAACCGGACATGCATCATACTCGTTTGTGCATCATGCCATGTTGATGTGTTGGTTATTTACTATGTTGTGTGCTTCTTTTCCGGTGATTGCTTCTTCGGGTTGGTTCCGATAACGTCGCGTTTGTGAGGATCCATTCATCTACGTCCGTTTGTCTTCTTCATGGACTCTTTCTTCTTCCTTGCGGGATTTCAGGCAAGATGATCATACCCTCGAAATCACTACTATCTTTGCTATGCTAGTTTGCTCGCTCTTTTGCTTTGCCACTGCTACGATGCCTACCACTTGCTTGTCAGCCACCCAAATTGCCATGTTCAACCTCTAACCCACCATATCCTAGCAAACCGTTGATTGGCTATGTTACCGCTTTGCTTAGCCCCTCTTATAGCGTTGTTAGTTGCAGGTGAAGATTGAAGTTTGTTCCTTGTTGGAACATGGAGATGTTGTTCCTTGTTGGAACATGTTTACTTGTTTGGGATATCACAATATATCTTATTTAATTAATGCATCTATATACTTGGTAAAGGGTGGAAGGCTCGGCCTTATGCCTGGTGTTTTGTTCCACTCTTGCCTCCCTAGTTTCCGTCATATCGGTGTTATGTTCCCGGATTTTGCGTCCCTTACGCGGTTGGGCTATAATGGGAACCCCTTGACAGTTCGCCTTAAGTAAAGCTTCTCCAGCAATGCCCAACACTAGTTTTACCATTTGCCACCTAGCCTTTTTCTTTTCCCTTGGGAGTCGCGCTCCTGAGGGTCATCATTATTTTACCCCCCCCGGGCCAGTGCTCCTCTGAGTGTTGGTCCACCTGTCAGCTGCCGGTGGCCACCAGGGGCAACTCTGGGTTGGCCTACCCGCACCTAAGACAATCTGAGTGTGCCCTGAGAAAGAGATATGTGCAGCTCCTATCGGGATTTGTCGGCACATTCGGGCGGTGTTGCTGGTTTAGTTTTACCCTGTCGAAATGTCTTGTTGTACCGGGATACCGAGTCTGATCGGAGTGTCTCGGGTGGAGGTCTATTCCTTCGTTGACCGTGAGAGCTTGTGATGGGCTAAGTTGGGACACCCCTGCAGGGTATTATCTTTCGAAAGCCGTGCCCGCGGTTATGGGCAGATGGGAATTTGTTAACGTCCGGTTGTAGAAAACCCGAAGTTGACCTTAATTAAAA
>NW_021285040.1:0-2158 GCF_002162155.2 Triticum dicoccoides
CTGATTTGCCATTTCATGAAGTATCCCTTCTTGCCCTTGCCCTTCTTGAAACTAGTGGTTTCACCAACCATCAACAATTGATGCTCCTTCTTGATTTCTACTTTCGCGGTGTCAAACATCGCGAATACCTCAAGGATCATCATATCTATCCCTGATATGTTATAGTTCATCACGAAGCTCTAACAGCTTGGTGGCAATGACTTTGGAGAACCATCACTGTCTTATCTGGAAGATCAACTCCCACTCGATTCAAATGATTGTTGTACTCAGACAATCTGAGCACAAGCTCAACAATTGAGCTTTTCTCCTTAGTTTGCAGGTTAAGAAAGTCATCGGAGGTCTTATACCTCTTGACATGGGCACGAGCCTGAAATCCCAATTTCAGCCCTCAAAACATCTCATATGTTTCGCGATGTTTCAAAAACGTCTTTGGTGCCTCAACTCTAAACCGTTTAACTGAACTATCACGTAGTTATCAGAACATGTATGTCAGATGTTCGCAACAACCACAGACAACGTTCGAGGTTCAGCACACTGAGCGGTGCATTAAGGACATAAGCCTTCTATGAAGCAATGAGGACAATCCTCAGTTTACGGACCTAGTCCGCATAATTGCTACTATCAACTTTCAACTAATTTTTCTCTAGGAACATATCTAAACAGTAGAACTATAGCGTGAGCTACGACATAATTTGCAAAAACCTTTTGACTATGTTCATGATAATTAAGTTCATCTTATGAACTCCCACTCAAATAGACATCCCTCTAGTGATCTAAGTGATTACATGATCCGAGTCAAACTAGGCCGTGTCCGATCATCACGTGAGACGGACTAGTCATCATCGGTGAACATCTTCATGTTGATCGTATCTTCTATACGACTCATGCTCGACCTTTCGGTCTCCGTGTTCCGAGGCCATGTCTGTACATGCTAGGCTCGTCAAGTTAACCCTAAGTGTTTCGCGTGTGTAAATCTGTCTTACACCCGTTGTATGTGAACGTTAGAATCTAACACCCGATCATCACGTGGTGCTTCGAAACACGAACTGTCGCAACGGTGCACAGTTAGGGGAGAACACTTCTTGAAATTGTTGTAAGGGATCATCTTATTTACTACCGTCGTTCTAAGCAAATAAGATGTATAAACATGATAAACATCACATGCAATCAAATAGTGACATGATATGGCCATCATCACTTTGCTCCTTTTGATCTCTATCTTCGGGGCTCCATGATCATCATCGTCACCAGCATGACACCATGATCTCCATCATCATGATCTCCATCATCGTGTCTTCATGAAGTTGCCTCGCCAACTATTACTTCTAATACTATGGCTAACGGTTAGCAATAAAGTAAAGTAATTACATGATGTTTAAGTTGACACGCAGGTCACAAATAAATAAAGACAACTCCTATGGCTCCTGCCGGTTGTCATACTCATCGACATGCAAGTCGTGATTCCTATTACAAGAACATGATCAATCTCATACATCACATATATCATTCATCACATCCTTTTGGCCATATCACATCACATAGCATACCCTGCAAAAACAAGTTAGACGTCCTCTAATTGTTGTTTGCATGTTTTACGTGGCTGCTATGGGTTTCTAGCAAGAACATTTCTTACCTACGCATGAACCACAACGTGATATGCCAATTGCTATTTACCCTTCATAAGGACCCTTTTCATCGAATCCGATCCGACTAAAGTGGGAGAGACAGACACCCGCCAGCCACCTTATGCAACTAGTGCATGTTTGTCGGTGGAACCGGTCTCACGTAAGCGTACGTGTAAGGTTGGTCCGGGCTGCTTCATCCCACGATGCCGCCGAATCAAGATAAGACTAGTAACGGCAAGCATATTGAACAATATCGACGCCCACACCTACTTTGTATTCTACTCGTGCAAAGAATCTACGCAATAGACCTAGCTCATGATGCCACTGTCGGGGAACGTAGCAGAAATTCAAAATTTTCCTACGTGTCACCAAGATCTATCTATGGAGAGACTAGCAACAAGGGGAAGGAGAGTGCATCTACATACCCTTGTAGATCGCTAAGCGGAAGCGTTCAAGTGAACGGGGTTGATGGAGTCGTACTCGTCGTGATTCAGATCACCGATGATCCTAGTGTCGAACGGACGGCACCTCCG
>NW_021285041.1:0-1116 GCF_002162155.2 Triticum dicoccoides
ACACAGATGAGTAATTTAAACCTAGGAATAAGTTCTTGACAAACACCCCTGGTAACTTATTTGTAAATCGCATGGTAATATAAACGCCGGAGACCTGATAACTTAGGTATAAATACCATGATAATTCTGACCCAGAAAAATATGTTAAAAACATATCATCAATAAATTTTAGTGTAAATAGCATGATAATATAGGCTCATGGATCTGATAACTTAGGTACAAACACAACGATAACTTTGACCCGTGAAAAAAGTTGTTGAAAATATACTACCAATAACTTCTGTGTAAATAGCATGATAATATACGCTCTCAGACCGGAAAATTTATATACAAACACCACGATACTCTCTTTCAATTTCAAAAAAGAGGACATTTGAAATTTTTAACAGGCGTAATCGTGAGTCAACAAGTGACTCGAACTGTGCATAAAAAAAGAAGCATTTTTTTCAAAATGCTAGAACGTTGACCCGTGGGAAAAAATATTGAAAACATACTCTGTAAATAACATGGTAATACAGACTCCTGTACCGAATAACTTGTGTAAAAACACCAAGATAATTTGAACCCATCGAAAAAGTTGTTGAAGACATACTTCGGTTACATCTATGTAAATAACATGGTAATATACACATAACAGAGTCGATGCCTTACTTAGCCCAGGCATGATTACTTTTGTGGGTCTAGCCCGGCATAATGCGCAATATTCCGTTTTATATGTGATCTACTTTTGAATGTCTCGTAGTAACTTTTTGTTGTTCAAATGGATTGGAATCGGACATGCGTTTAAGCTAAAAAACATTTTGAATTTTGGACGATATTATTTTTTTGTCCTCTAGTGTATGCATGCTTGTGCATGTGAGGAGAAAATTGTAGGAACCTTTTTTGATGCCTCGATAATTTTTGTGTAAACAATATGATAACTTACGTAGTCGAGGCATGATAATTTTTGACACAAAAAAAAAAGGTCACTAGAACATATCAACATGGGATCTAGTTTCGAAGATCTCATCGAGCTGAATTTTTTATGTGAAAACAAATTTTCTATCGGAGCTACGGTTTAAGCTATAAAACATTTTAAAGTTTAAATTTGAGAGAAATCTTTGTTGACATCATAAG
>NW_021285042.1:0-1190 GCF_002162155.2 Triticum dicoccoides
AACGTGTACAATGTGTAGTATCATAAAATACCAGCAAATGAAAAAGAATTAAAATGGAAACACAAAATTAAATGAAAAAGAAATCATAAAACTAAAAAAACCAAACCTTATAGTACCGGTTAGTATTACCAACCGGTACTGAAGGGCTCCAGCCCCCCGGAGCTGGCTCGTGCCACGTGGTTGCCATTTACCACCGGTTCGTGCTGAACCGGTACTAAAGGGGAGGGCCTTTAGTGCCCACATTTTAGTGCCGGTTATGGAACCGACACTAAAGGGCCTTACGAACCGGTGCTATTGCCCGGTTCTGCACTAGTGCCACCACCTCAAGCTTCTACAACTCCACTCCTCACACGAGCCAGCCGGCCACCGCCGCGTGTGCCGGCAGCCGGTGTTCGCCGGTGAGGTAGGCTTCCTCCTACTTACCCTTCCTGCTCTTTTTCTCCGCCATCTCCCTCACTTCAAGTTGCTTTTCAGGCGAGGAACGACTCATTGTCGTGCTTCTGCAATAGCTGGAGTGGCGGTGCTACTGCTCTGTTGCGGTCGGCGCTGATGTGCTTGACGCATGCAACATGATAGTTGTTTCTGTAACGCAGCTGTTGTTTCAGGAATTGTTTCTGCAACGCGGCCGTTGTTTCAGGAATTGTTTCTGCAATTTCCAAATTTTTGCAATATGGTAGTTGTTTCTGCAACACAGTCGTTGTTTCAGGAATTGCTTTTGCAACGCGGCCGCTGTTTCAGGAATTGTTTCTGCAACATGACCGCTGTTTCTGCAACTGGGTTGTTGTTTCAGGAATTAATGTGTCGGGAAGGCGACGCGCGCATATGAGGAGTTAAATCGGATGGCTCACGTGCGGAGATCTGATGGCTGTCGAGGTGGTGGATGTTTACTAGACATCTACCTGCGGACGCGTAGCAGCTCCCTTTAATTATGCCCTTAATTACCCTGATTAATTGTGCCCCGTACAAATTTGGTCCGTCAAAATAGCCAACTACTGCACGTGTTTTGAATATCTTCTTACTGCCTTGATTAATATATGATCTTTGGCGCCCCATGCAAACCTCCCAGCGCATGCATTGGCAAAGGATCTTTGCCGTGGATTGCATACGTGGTCGCTGCTTGATTTTAGGGTGGCATGCTACGTGAAGTATTGATTAGGTACTCCCTCCGTTTTTATTTACTCTGCATATTA
>NW_021285043.1:0-2044 GCF_002162155.2 Triticum dicoccoides
AACATTGTAGATTATATCCTATTCCAACTACTTGGGCTGCTTTGAAAACTGCTATGCGTACGCGTTGGGTTCCACCATATTATCAACGTGAATTGCTTCAAAAATTGCAGCGTTTAAGACAAGGGAAAAATTTTGTAGAAGAATATTATCAGGAATTACAAACTGGCATGATTAGATGTGGTATTGTTGAGGAGAATGAAGCTATGCTTGCACGTTTTCTGGGTGGATTAAATAGAGAGATTCAGACCATTCTAGACTATAAGGAGTATACTAATATCACTCGTTTATTCCATCTTGCTTGTAAAGCTGAACGTGAAGTGCAGGATCGACAAGCATTGGGGCGAACTAACTTTTCTGCAGGCCGACCTTCATCATGGACCCCACGTGCATCTTCTACTTCAACTGCACCAGCACCTCCATCCGGTGCCACCTCCAGCCGTGATACAAGAAAACAGGCACAACCACCATTATATGCCAAGAGCGCACCTGCGGGGCCTGCACAGCGTTCTTCTTCTTCCATGGCATCAACAGGGCACACAAGTGATATTATTTGTCGTCATTGTAAGGGAGGAGGTCATTATGCGAGGGAATGCAAATCTCCGCGTGTGATGATTGCTACCGTGGATGGTGGATATGAGTCTGCTAGTGACTGTGATGAGGAGACTTTGGCTCTTATTACACGTGAAGAACATGGTGGAGATGATTCTGATCATGAGACGCAATACATGGCTCCTGAAGACGCTGACAGGTATGAATGTTTAGTTGCTCAACGTGTTTTGAGTGTGCAGGTCACACAAGCTGAGCAAAATCAGAGGCACAATTTGTTCCATACCAAGGGAGTTGTGAAGGAACGTTCTGTGCGCGTCATTATAGACGGAGGGAGCTGCAACAACTTGGCTAGCATGGAGATGGTGGAGAAGCTTTCTCTCACCACAAGACCACATCCACATCCTTACTACATCCAATAGTTCAACAACAGCGGCAAGGTTAAGGTAACACGTACTGTTCGTGTGCATTTTAGTATCTCTACATATGCTGATTATGTTGATTGTGATGTGGTACCTATGCAAGCATGTTCCTTATTACTTGGTAGACCATGGCAATTTGATAAAAATTCTGTACACCATGGTAGAAACAATCACTATACTCTTGTTCATAAGGATAAAAATATTACTTTGCTTCCTATGACTCCTGATTCCATTTTGAAAGATGATATTAATAGAGCTAATAAAGCACAACAGGAGAAGAATAAGAGTGAAAATCAGATTGTGGCAAAAGAATTTGAGCAACAAATGAAGCCTAATAATAAACCATCTAGTGTTGCTTCTGAAATTAAATTGAAAAGTGCATGTTTATTTTCCACCAAATCTGATATTGATGAGCTAGATTTCAGCAAATTTGTTTGCTATGCTTTTGTGTGCAAAGAGGCATTATTTTCATTCGAGGACGTGCCTTCCTCTTTGCCTCCTGCTGTCACTAACATTTTGTAGGAGTTCGCTGACGTTTTTCCACAAGACGTGCCACCGGGATTACCACCTATTCGAGGGATTGAGCATCAGATTGACTTAATTCCCGGTGCTTCACTGCCAAACCGTGCACCATACCGTACCAATCCAGAGGAGACGAAGGAGATTATGCGTCAAGTACAAGAGCTTCTCGACAAAGGTTATATACACGAATCCCTTAGTCCTTGTGTTGTTCCTATTATTCTAGTGCCGAAAAAGGATGGTACATCACGTATGTGTGTTGATTGTAGAGGCATTAATAATATTACTATTCGTTATCGTCATCCTATTCCTAGGCTAGATGATATGCTTGATGAATTGAGTGGCTCTACAATATTCTCCAAAGTTGATTTGCGTAGTGGCTACCATCAAATTCGTATGAAATTGGGAGATGAATGAAAAACAGCATTTAAAACTAAGTTTGGATTATATGAGTGGTTAGTCATGCCTTTTGGGTTAACTAATGCACCTAGTACTTTCATGAGATTAATGAACGAAGTTTTACGTGCTTTCATTGGACGATTTGTGGTAGTTTACTT
>NW_021285044.1:0-980 GCF_002162155.2 Triticum dicoccoides
GGGTTACGACAAAAACTGGATGCACCTCGTGTACAAACTGGACAATCTCTTTCGAAGTATCAGGGTTCCGGACGAAAACTCATCTGGTACACCGGCACTTCATTTTTTTAAACTAATTACAACTCCAGACTTTTTTAGCGTTCATTAAGCACCATTCAAATCCACATCATAAACTTTCAACCCTTTCTAACATCATTTGCTATTTTTCATGCATTTAAAGATTTGCTTTGAGCTAAATGACCCTGAAATTGAAAAGCACTACAAATGAACTCTGAAAAGGCTGGAACTTGGCATGGTATCATCATTTCACCCACATAGCATGTGCGAAAAAGTAGAAAGGGTTACGACAAAAACTGGATGCACCTCGTGTACAAACTGGACAATCTCTTTCGAAGTATCAGGGTTCCGGACGAAAACTCATCTGGTACACCGGCACTTCATTTTTTTTAAAACTTATTACAACTCCAGACTATTTTTGCGTTCAGTATGCACCATTCAAAGCCACATCATAAACTTTCAACCCTTTCTGACATCATTTGCTATTTTTCATGCATTTAAAGTTTTGTTTTCAGCTAAATGAGCCTGAAATTGAAAAGCACTACAAATGAACTCTGAATAGGTTGGAACCTGGCATGGTATCATCATTTCACCCACATAGCATGTGTGAAAAAGTAGAGAGGTTTACAGCAAAAACTGGATGCACCTCGTGTACAAACTGGACAATCTCTTTTGAAGTATCAGGGTTTTCGACAAAAACTCATCTGGTACACCGGCACTTCATTTTTTAAACTTATTACAACTCCAGACTTTTTTAGCGTTCATTATGCACCATTCAAAATCCACATCATAAACTTTCAACCTTTTCTGACATCATTTGCTATTTTTCATGCATTTAAAGATTTGCTTTGAGCTAAATGACCCAGAAATTGAAAAGCACTACAAATGAACTCTAAAAAGGTTGGAACTTGGCATGGTATCAT
>NW_021285045.1:0-4502 GCF_002162155.2 Triticum dicoccoides
TCCGAGCTCTGTAATAGTTCAGGATAGGCCGATAGGGTGGACCGTAAGTTAAAAAATGTTATTAGGAAATGCATATGTGGCGTAAACAATGTTACACATGTCTCACATTCATGCCTCAAACAATAAGAGACTCTAATATTCTGTTATTCTGGAATGCCATATACAGTAATCGTCATTTGCCGATGACAACTAGCCACCCATTACACCATAGAGTTGGTACTTGGTACATGCATCTAGAACAAAGAGCAGGTACTCTTTCCAGGTACCTTCCGGTTCTACAATAGTAGATATATACCAATCGCTGGATGACCAATATGACAAAGATCCTTCTGCATTTTAAAAGATACAATCATTGTTGCAAATTGCAGGATAAAAAATATATGGATGATGTCAGGGGTCACCAAGATAAGATCAGTTTGCTGGTTCTTATCTTGACCGAATTTACTTGTACCGATAACGTAGAGTTGACTGCATTAAAGAGAAAGACTTCAGTTATCCCAATTTTAATGACTTTTTTGTCATTTTCATCCCTAGCTATAACATTTTCTCTGTTCATTATATATGTAACATACACTGTCATGCATACTGAGTATATAGTTAAAATGATGTTTTTTTTGCGGAAACAGTTAAAATGATGTTATTAGGTATTTTTGAGTCTAAACACAGGTTATTTATTGATCATAGTCCTAATACATTGGGGTAATGCATAATTGCATGCGACAAGCGGGATTCCATCCCTGGTCGCCTTCGAGAGAGGTAGCGCTGCTAGCAACTCCGCCAAAGTCTGGCCTGGCCCATGGGTTGAGCTTCATAAAAGAGAACTGGGCCGTGGCCCGACCAGTTTTTAAGATTTTGCTTACCTATTCATTGCTTCGTGGCCCAATCTTTTGTTTTTATCTTCTCCGGGTTTTTGTTTCCTTATCGGTTTTTCCTTCAAATACTTGTTCCACATTTTTAAAAAATACTTGTTAAAAAACTTTCAAATACTTGTTTAAATTTTTCTTAAATACTTCTTCAATGTTTTTATATACATGATAGACTTTCTTTCAAATAATTGACAACATGTTTTTCAAATACTTGTTCAAAAACTTTCAAATACTTGTTGAACAGTTTTTATTAAATGATTAACATTTTTACAAATACTTGTCAAAAAAATTTCAAAGACATATTTCCTATTTTTCAAATACTTGTTCAACATTTTTATATACTTCATGATCAACATTTTTTGAAATACCTGTTCAATAATTTTCGAATATTTGTTCCACATTTTTTAAAATACTCATTCCACATATGTAAAATGATTTTTGAAGATTTTTGTTTGTAATATATATATATCTATAATATTTAAAGTATAAAAAAGTACAAAAAATGCAAATAAAAAAACAGAAAACGTAAAAAAACTGAGAATGTGCCCTCCAGGGAATCTGGGTTGGCCCAAGTGCAGATCTCTCAACGTTAATCTGGGCCTGCCCATGGGCAGAGTTTCGTGAGGGTGAACTGGGCCATGGCCCGAACAGTTTTTAAGATTCTGCCCTGCTATTCTATGCTTCGTGGCCCAATCTTTTGTTTTTCTCTTCTTCGAGTTTTTGTTTCTTTTTTGGTTTTTCCATCAAAGACTTGTTCAACATTTTTTTTAAATGGTTGTTCAAAAAAAATATTCAAATTCTTGTGCAAAGTTTTTTCAATACATCTCCAATATTTTGTCAAGTTCTTGTTCAACATTTTTTCGAATAATTGCCAACTTCTTTCTAATACTTGCTCGATATTCTTCAAATACTGGTTAAACAGTTTGATATACATGATCAACATTTTTTCAAATACTTGTCAACATTTTTTCAAATACATATTTAGCATTTTCCAAGTACTTCTTCAACATTTTTATATACATGATCAACATTTTTTGAAATACCTGTATAACATTTTCAAACACATGTTCAACACTTTTCAAACATTGGTTCAATATTATACATCATTATGTTAAATGATCATGCCGTCTACTAAATGGAAATAAGATAATTTATTACCATATACTCCCTCCGTCCTGAATTACTTGTCGCAGGTATGGATGTATCTAGATGTATTTTAGTTCTAGATGCATCCATTTCTGCGATGAGTAATTTGTGACGGAGGGAGTATATGCTATCCACAATTTTTCTCCAATTTATTTACAAGCAAACATGAAAGTTTAATTAAATGCAAAGAAGAGTTAGGTCTTATTATGGTGTTTGGCCAATACTTTGTTTTCGAACTATATGTCTCATGAATCATTATCTTATTCTGATACTAGACTTTCAGTTGTGAGAGAATAAGTCAAACTACTTTCAGAAATTTATAGTACTATCCTCTTTGATTGGAATAATAATTTTTAGTGCTTTCTTATGTCGTTTTGAGACTTATCTAGTTGCAGTAATCACCATAGATTTATAAATTTTAACAACTCATTAAGCTCGAAACTAGCTCGAGATCATTACAAGCTGAGCACGAGTCATGTTCTATAACTCGGCCTTGAGCTTCACTCAAGCTCAACTTTTATTGTGATTTGAGCCAAGCCAACTCCAACTCGCTCGAACTGATGAGGATGTGCCCACCAGCAAACCTGGGTCGAACCATGTGCAGCTGCCTCAACGCGAATCTAGGCCGGCCCATGGGCAGAGCTTCGTGAGGGAGAACTGGGCCATGGCTTGGACCAGTTTCTAAGATTTTGCGTACCTATTCTATGCTTCGTGGCTCAATCAACCAAGCCACCACAGGGATCAGGGACAAGGCACCGTTAGTCCGTTACAGTCCATCCAAGTGTCTGGCATGAGCACATAGTAGGAGCAGCCGGGGCTTCCTATATACTGCTCGCTGCGGCAAGCAGTCAACATTTCGCACAGAAGCAGTTCGCCTGGGCCGGCGCATGTTGTTGAAATATATTGCCCATCTCCCTTCATCAGTTCGGATCTTTGAATGAGTTGGCTGGAGCATGAGTTTAATATGGTATCCGAGCCAAGAGGTCTTGAGTTCAAGACCCTGTCAATGCAATATTAAATAAAACGATTATGTGGCCTACATCGGTCCCACGTCTAAAGACTAAAATAGTCTAGACATGAGGTGGAGTGTTGAAATATATTGTCCACCTTCCTCCATCAGTTCGAACTTTTGGATGAGTTGATTGGAGCATGAATCTAATACATGTTGCGGGTGCGCCACGTTCATTGATGTTTGTTGAGGATTGATGACATGTGAGATTGAGCTAGATGGAAGTGTACTCTGTGCACGTGCAAACTGAGCATATATGACAGGAATGCATTGCTACAATAATTAACTCATCACACCCCTCCTATGATTCCTACCTAGTAGATTTTCCTCACACCTCTTTTTAAGCTCTGCGTTTGTTAAATCCGGGGATTTGGGATCTTTATTTGACAAAGAGAGATTTGGGTTCTCAGGGATGAGATCTTGTCTCTTTGCAAGGGAGAACCACTTACAACCTCTAGGCATGGGAGGCACGGGGAAAGAAAGATTCACAACCGACACCTTAACTTCTGCCAGTCTCCCTGCTGCATCTTCGATCTCCGAATTTCATAGAAGATGTGTGGAAGCTTTGGAGGAAAATCAAGCTTTTTTTTTCTTTGAAAAGCCATATTCACCAAGTGCTTGGAGAAAGGTTTCCATAGGCTGTCGATGCCATCAATTAAACTAATACAATTTTTTACGCCGGTGTCTCCTGATTAGAAAATTGTTACTATACTCAGCTTAGTTCTATATTTTCTGCGAGAAAATATCTGATCTATTCATATTGAATCATGGTAGTACAACGAATACTAGAAATAACAAAAATTACATCCAGACCTGTAGACCACCTAGCGACGACTACAAGCACTGAAGCGAGCCAGAGGCGCGCTGCCGTTATCACCCCTCCATCGCTGGAGCCGGGCAAAGTTCGTTGAGCTTAGTTCTAGTTATCATTCACAAACAAAGATGTATTTGTATCGTACCACAAGTACCGCAAATAGTTGAGTGAGTGCTATGTGGACCGTTGGATATTTAAAGATTTGGGTGCATTTGTTAGCATTATAGCTAGCAACCTTTATACAAGTGCTTAATGATGTGGATATAATCTCTCCCTTAAGCACTTGCATTTATTTTATTTTATTTGCAACATCTGATAATTCCTGTAAAACACTTTGTTTAAAAGTTTTAATTGTCCTGCTGGCGTCGAAGCAAGAGAGGCCTAACAGGGTCAATGCATTGTTCCCTCCTGAATATTGGACATTGCGAGATGGCGGCGGCAGATTCTAGAGCGTTGGCATGTGCTGCGTGATGAGTGTCTGCTAGTCCGGTTGGTGGTGGTGTGTGTTGATGCGAGGTTGGGTTACATCTTGCGACTGTGGTTGCCAGAAAGATGGCTTTGGGTGATCCATATATTTGTTTTGCTGCTTTCTGTTGAATAATATAAAAAAATTGTTGTGTGATGGATGAAGAGGTTGCGTGTTATCCTCATTTTCGGGAAAAAAAAA
>NW_021285046.1:0-1265 GCF_002162155.2 Triticum dicoccoides
CGTAGATGGTTAGTGCGTATAGGCTCGTAGTCGACTCAGATCAAATACCAAGATCTCGTTAAGCGTGTTAAGTATCCGCGAACGCCGAACAGGGCCAGGCCCACCTGTCTCCTAGGTGGTCTCAACCTGCCCTGTCGCTCCGCCACAAAGTAACAGTCGAGGGCCGTCGGGAACCCAGGCCCACCTCTACCGGGATGGAGCCACCTGTCCTTTCAGCCCCCTCGTCAGAATCACTTGCGGGTACTCCACGAGCTGACCCGACTTTAGTCACCATCTGTATAGTATGTATATATGTATAGTATATACCCGTGATCACCTCCCAAGTGATCACGGCCCGATAGTATAGCAAGGCAGACTGACAAGAATGTAGGGCCAATGATGATAAACTAGCATCCTATACTAAGCATATAGGATTGCAGGTAAGGTATCAACAGATGTAGCGACAATGGCAGGCTATGCATCAGAATAGGATTAACGAAAGCAGTAACATGCTACACTACTCTAATGCAAGCAGTATAGAGGAGAATAGGCGATATCTGGTGATCAAGGGGGGGGCTTGCCTGGTTGCTCTGGCAAGAGAGAGGGGTCGTCAACTCCGTAGTCGAACTGGTCAGCAGCAGCGTCGGTCTCGTAGTCTACCGGAGAGAAGAGGGGGAAGAAATAATGAATACAGAGCAAACAAAGCATCACAAAATATAACAAGGCAATACGCGGTGTTCGGTGTGCCCTAACGCGGTAGTAGGTGATACCGGTGAAGGGGGGGAAAACATCCGGGAAAGTATTCCTGGTGTTTCGTGTTTTCGGGCAGAGGAGCCGGAGGGGGAAAGTTGCGGGTTCGATAGGTTAGAGGGGTGTGGCGGACGAACGGACTGCGTATCCGGAATCGTCTCGTCGTTCTGAGCAACTTTCATGTACAAAGTTTTTTCATCGGAGCTACGGTTTATTTTCTATTAATCTTAAAAGATTTAAATCATTTTCAGGATTTATTTAATTATTTATCTCAACATTATCCAGAATAGTGCATGCTGACGTCATCATGACGTCAGCATGACGTCAGCAGTCAACAGGGAGTTGACTGGGTCAATCTGACATGTGGGTCCCGCATGTCATACACTGTTTTAGTTAACTAACAGTTAATTAGGTTAATTAGTGATTAGGTTAACCTAATTATAATTAATTAACTTAATTAATTACTTACTTAATTAACATTTTAATTATTTTAATTATTATTTATTTATTTATTTAATATTTTTTTTAAACTGTTC
>NW_021285047.1:0-1267 GCF_002162155.2 Triticum dicoccoides
CGTAGATGGTTAGTGCGTATAGGCTCGTAGTCGACTCAGATCAAATACCAAGATCTCGTTAAGCGTGTTAAGTATCCGCGAACGCCGAACAGGGCCAGGCCCACCTGTCTCCTAGGTGGTCTCAACCTGCCCTGTCGCTCCGCCACAAAGTAACAGTCGAGGGCCGTCGGGAACCCAGGCCCACCTCTACCGGGATGGAGCCACCTGTCCTTTCAGCCCCCTCGTCAGAATCACTTGCGGGTACTCCACGAGCTGACCCGACTTTAGTCACCATCTGTATAGTATGTATATATGTATAGTATATACCCGTGATCACCTCCCAAGTGATCACGGCCCGATAGTATAGCAAGGCAGACTGACAAGAATGTAGGGCCAATGATGATAAACTAGCATCCTATACTAAGCATATAGGATTGCAGGTAAGGTATCAACAGATGTAGCGACAATGGCAGGCTATGCATCAGAATAGGATTAACGAAAGCAGTAACATGCTACACTACTCTAATGCAAGCAGTATAGAGGAGAATAGGCGATATCTGGTGATCAAGGGGGGGGGGCTTGCCTGGTTGCTCTGGCAAGAGAGAGGGGTCGTCAACTCCGTAGTCGAACTGGTCAGCAGCAACGTCGGTCTCGTAGTCTACCGGAGAGAAGAGGGGGAAGAAATAATGAATACAGAGCAAACAAAGCATCACAAAATATAACAAGGCAATATGCGGTGTTCGGTGTGCCCTAACGCGGTAGTAGGTGATACCGGTGAAGGGGGGGAAAACATCCGGGAAAGTATTCCCGGTGTTTCGTGTTTTCGGGCAGAGGAGCCGGAGGGGGAAAGTTGCGGGTTCGATAGGTTAGAGGGGTGTGGCGGACGAACGGACTGCGTATCCGGAATCGTCTCGTCGTTCTGAGCAACTTTCATGTACAAAGTTTTTTCATCGGAGCTACGGTTTATTTTCTATTAATCTTAAAAGATTTAAATCATTTTCAGGATTTATTTAATTATTTATCTCAACATTATCCAGAATAGTGCATGCTGACGTCATCATGACGTCAGCATGACGTCAGCAGTCAACAGGGAGTTGACTGGGTCAATCTGACATGTGGGTCCCGCATGTCATACACTGTTTTAGTTAACTAACAGTTAATTAGGTTAATTAGTGATTAGGTTAACCTAATTATAATTAATTAACTTAATTAATTACTTACTTAATTAACATTTTAATTATTTTAATTATTATTTATTTATTTATTTAATATTTTTTTTAAACTGTTC
>NW_021285048.1:0-1138 GCF_002162155.2 Triticum dicoccoides
TCTTTTTTTTTGCGCTCTTTTTTTTTGCGCTGCTTTTTTTTTGCGAAAAATCACTATAATGGCGAGTGTCTCAAAACTCTTCCTAGCTCAAACTGACAGGATGGGCACGAAATTTTTTCGACCAATTTTTTTTTTTCGACTGCCCGGACCCAAAAACTGGAAACGGGTCAAAAAAAACTTCCTATAATGGCACCTGTCTCAAAACACTCAGAAACACCTAAAAATAGGATAGCCAGAAATTTTTTCGAAAAATGCGTTTTCGAAAAATTTTGGGCCTAAACGGAGCGTGGCTACCCGACTCTTTTTTTTCCGAAACCTACTCCGGCAAGGAAACACGAATCGGAATCTAGATGGATCTCGAAAACAACCCTAATAAGCAAGGAACTCGGATTGGTGGTGGATATATGGTGGTGGTATATGGCAGCGGTGGTGGTAGCGGTGGTAGTATATGGATATGGATCGGTGGTGGTATATGGACACGGATTGGTGGTGGTATATGGATGCGGATTCGGTGCGGTGGTGGTAGATGGCAGGGGCGATGATGATGGTGCGGCGGCGGCGTGACAACTTATGACCAGAACTCGAAACTCTAAAAGACTAGACTCTAAGACCAGCAACTAGACACGACGATGCAACCGCAAATTCAACAAAGCAAAACCCTAAAAAGATTATGCAAGGCTCAGATTGGTTCGAATATGATGAACTAACCCTAATTTTTTTTGTGGCTTTTTCGTGGACTATAGGTATGAAGAACAGACTCGATCTAAACTACTAAAAAACTGTAAAATCTCACCGAGCAACCTGGAAATCTGATACCACTTGATAGAGGCAAAGGTGTCCCGTCTTTCGATGAGATGGTGGATTTCGCTTTGGTGGAAGTCGACTTTGACGATCCGACTACGAACGTGCGAGGACGTCGCGCCTTAGCAATCGCTAAACCAACTCCGAGAGGTTATTGACCACGCCGGAGCACGATCAACCTGACCACGAGGGTCTGTTTCCTGCGAGCAAACAAAGAACAAGCAAGAAACTAAGATTGCAATCTGGATATTGCGAATATAAGATGAAAGCTTTATTGATCAAGGTGGGGTTCTGTGACGCCTTTGTCTGGTCGTTGAACACAAACGAAGTACGCGAA
>NW_021285049.1:0-1625 GCF_002162155.2 Triticum dicoccoides
TCAACGAAGGAATAGACCTCCACCCAAGACACACCGATCAGACTCGGTATCTTGGTACAACAAGATGATTCGACAGGTTAAAACAAGTCCAGCAACACCGCCCGAATGTGCCGACAAATCCCGATAGGAGCTGCACATATCTCTTTCTCAGGGCACACTCAGATGAGCAATCCGTACAACTAAAACCAAACCTCGAGTTTCCCCGAGGTGGCGCTGCACAGGGCTCTAGTTCGGACCAACACTCAGAGGAGCACTGGCCCGTGGGGGGCTAAAATAAAGATGACCTTCGGGCTCCGGAAACCCAAGGGAAAAAGAGGCTAGGTGGCAAATGGTAAAACCAATGTTGGGCATTGCTGGAAAAGCTTTAATCAAGGCGAACTATCAAGGGGTTCCCATTATAGCCCAACCGCGCAAGGGACGCACAATCCGGGAACATAACACTGATATGACGGAAACTAGGGCGGCAAGGGTGGAACAAAACACTAGGCGAGAGGCCGAGCCTTCCACCCTTTACCAAGTATATAGATGCATTAAGATAACATAGCAATATAATGATATCCCAACAAGTAAATAAATGTTCCAACAAGGAACGGCTCCAATCTTCACCTGCAGCTAACAACGCTATAAGAAGGGCTGAGCAAAGCGGTAACATAGCCAATCAACGGTTTGCTAGGACAATGGTGGGTTAGAGGTTCAATCATGCAATTGGGAGGCTGACAAGCAAATGGTAGGCATCGTAGCAGTGGCAAAGCAAAAGAGCGAGCAAACTAGCATAGCAAAGATAGTAGTGATATCGAGGGTATGATCATCTTGCCTGCACAGTTGTCAGAGTTGACTGGATCCTCACAAGCGAACTCAACGGGCTCCTCGGTAGCGAACTCGTCTCCCAGCTCTACCCAACAAGACAAACAAGCAACAAGGATACAATCAACCACGGGCAAGTCCAAGCAATATGATGAAATGACGATATGCTATGCGGGATGCGATGCGGGATGCAAAATGCAAGATATGACAGGAAATGCATGAACCTGGCATCAACTTGGAAAACCAAGTGTGCCACTGGATAGAGGGGATGAAATCGATTGAAAACGATATAAAGATCATTGGAATCGGAGCTACGGTTTGGAAATGGCAAGCGTTTTAAGATATGACACCGGTCTGCGATTTACAGCAAGTAGGCATCTAAATGCAACGAAATGAACATGCTACAACCACCAAACATGAAAACAAAATACATGGCAGTGATTTACACAAGATGGTTGACAAAACACTAGCACTGAGCCATAGGCAAATTCATCCCTTAAGAGGTTCAAACAAGCATGGCTAAAACGCAAATGCAAAACAGATTCCAGACTTAGTGAAATTAACACTAGTCTGAAATTTCAGATCACGATGCTCTCTTCGGAGCAGCAAAACAACATGATAGAAAATCTGAACATGACAAGTAAGAACATGGCATGGAGCTACTCAACAAGCTTAACAAAACACCCAAAGTGACCTGGGGCCAAAAGGGTTCACAAAATACTCTACCGAGCTCACGAACATAGCTCGAACACAATCAGTTTTCAGACTTAGTGAAAACTGAGACACGCTGAAATTTAACTCACGAAGGCATGTAAACGAGC
>NW_021285050.1:0-1698 GCF_002162155.2 Triticum dicoccoides
TCATTAAAAGCAAAAAGAATTGTCATAAAGAACTTTTTTTGTTAGAAACTTTAATAACAAAAAGAATTATCATAAAATAAAATACATAAGTAATTAGAAACAAAATAAAATAAAATAAATAAGTATTTTGTTGAAAGTAGAAACAAAACAAAAAAATAAAGCAAAATAAAAACAAAAAACTGGGAAAAAATAAAAAAACATTATCACCTACTGGGCCACCACGGCCTGAATACGACTAGAAACCCACGGCCTGATTATGAAACTAAAATTATCAAAGTATTTTCTGTTCAAAACATTATAAGCAACCTCCAAAATTTATGAAACTAAAATTATATAAAATTGATGCAACTAAAGTTATCAAAGTATTTTCTGTTCAAAATCATTAAAAGCAAAAAGAATTGTCATAAAGAACTTTTTTTGTTAGAAACTTTAATAGCAAAAAGAGTTATTATAAAATAAAATAAATAAGTAATTACAAACAAAATAAAATAAAATAAATAAGTATTTTGTTGTAAGTAGAAACAAAACAAAAAAAATAAAGCAAAAAAGAAAACAAAAAAACTGGGAAAAATAAAAAAACATTATCACCTACTAGGCCACCACGACTTGAATACGACTAGAAACCCACGGCCTGATTATGAAACTAAAATTATCAAAGTATTTTCTGTTCAAAACATTATAAGCAACCTCCAAAATTTATGAAACTAAAATTATATAAAATTGATGCAACTAAAATTATCAAAGTATTTTCTGTTCATTAAAAGCAAAAAGAATTGTCATAAAGAACTTTTTTTGTTAGAAACTTTAATAACAAAAAGAATTATCATAAAATAAAATACATAAGTAATTAGAAACAAAATAAAATAAAATAAATAAGTATTTTGTTGAAAGTAGAAACAAAACAAAAAAATAAAGCAAAATAAAAACAAAAAACTGGGAAAAAATAAAAAAACATTATCACCTACTGGGCCACCACGGCCTGAATACGACTAGAAACCCACGGCCTGATTATGAAACTAAAATTATCAAAGTATTTTCTGTTCAAAACATTATAAGCAACCTCCAAAATTTATGAAACTAAAATTATATAAAATTGATGCAACTAAAGTTATCAAAGTATTTTCTGTTCAAAATCATTAAAAGCAAAAAGAATTGTCATAAAGAACTTTTTTGTTAGAAACTTTAATAGCAAAAAGAGTTATTATAAAATAAAATAAATAAGTAATTATAAACAAAATAAAATAAAATAAATAAGTATTTTGTTGTAAGTAGAAACAAAACAAAAAAAATAAAGCAAAAAAGAAAACAAAAAAACTGGGAAAAATAAAAAAACATTATCACCTACTAGGCCACCACGACTTGAATACGACTAGAAACCCACGGCCTGATTATGAAACTAAAATTATCAAAGTATTTTCTGTTCAAAACATTATAAGCAACCTCCAAAATTTATGAAACTAAAATTATATAAAATTGATGCAACTAAAATTATCAAAGTATTTTCTGTTCATTAAAAGCAAAAAGAATTGTCATAAAGAACTTTTTTTGTTAGAAACTTTAATAACAAAAAGAATTATCATAAAATAAAATACATAAGTAATTAGAAACAAAATAAAATAAAATAAATAAGTATTTTGTTGAAAGTAGAAACAAAACAAAAAAATAAAGCAAAATAAAAACAAAAAACTGGGAAAAAAT
>NW_021285051.1:0-894 GCF_002162155.2 Triticum dicoccoides
CTAGTTTGCGTTTCCCCTTCATCTTACCCTAAGCTTGAATCTCGGGACGAGATTTTTGTTTAGTGGGGGTGAGTTGTCACATCCCTAGTTCTGACAATGCCTAGTGCATGCATTAGAGTGTTGCATCATGTTTAAATTTCATTTAAACCTGAAATGGGGATTGACTAAACCCTAGCACCAAATGAATTCAACTAGGGTCAAAATAAAATCTTTTTCATTAAACCCAAAATGCCCTCTAAAAATGTTCAACATTTCTGGTTTGAGGTGAAAGCATCTACCAAAAATGATTTATATTTTTGCAGGACATATTGGGCTCTGAATTAAATCATACTCTATTTGCATTTGGGCATTTAAATGCTATAAAATATTCTAAATGCCCAAATAATTCTGAAAATAAGTGTGGGCTGTTGGAAATAATCTAAACAGAGCCCCTGATTATTTTCTGGATTTTTAGAGATGCCTAAGTATTTTTAATAAAGCCCTACAGTTGCAGAAATAATAGAAAACAGGAAATAGAGGAGAGAGAGAGAACTCACCTGGACCTACCTGGCAGCCCACCTGGCCGGCCCAGCAGGCGGCCTGGCCAACTGGCCCAGCCCACCTCCTCCCCCTTGTCATCTTCCTCCCCTCGCACCGAAGCAGCTCGGTGGCGAGCGCCGATGCCGCCTCGGCCACCTCCTGCTTCCACCGAGGCGTTCCCGAGCCTCCCCCTCACGCCTCGTGTCCCCTCGCCCCTCTTCCTCCCTTGCTGCTCCCTCTCTCTTCCCCGAACACTCTCCCCCCTCCTCTGTTCCCCTCCCCGAACGGAGCCGCCGCCACCGACGAGAGCCACCGTGGCTACCGGCCACCCCACGGCTCACCGACGCCCCAGGAAGCTCCGCCGATCCTCCCTCT
>NW_021285052.1:0-2607 GCF_002162155.2 Triticum dicoccoides
TTCTAGTTCTTGCCCAACATCTCCATGTGTCGAACTGCAGCTAATGCAGGTTCCTTCGAAATGCTCTGGTTAAATGTGCATACAATGAGATGTCATTACAAACCAAACGAGAAAAGGAGAAGGCATGGTGATCGAGAGGCGAATTACAATTAGATACTAATTGTAAGGAACCCAACCTAATAGCAACTCATCGAATAAGATTGGGGAACGATTACTATCAGATTCAAGACGAATTGGAGTATCAGTTTAGAGAGAAAGAGGATAGACAGGAAAGAGGAACAAGGCACTGGGTTCATCTCTGATTGCGTCCACGCCCATCTCTCCTCACAATACAAAGGCCCCGGCCCCTCAGGGTGCGCCGCGCGAGCATATGGGCCGGCCCAGTTCACGGTAGTACACTGCCTCCTTTCTTTTCTATTTTTGTTCATGTATTTATTTTGTTTTTTATTCCATTTTTACATTTATTTACACTTTCAAATATTTAAACATATATATTACAAAAATATACTCTACATAATGTTTTAAAAATATTAATCATGCTTTTGAAAAATGTTGGATGTGTATACAAAAAAGGTTGACCAATTATTAAAAAATGACGAAACCTTTTGATCATGTATATAAAAATATTAATCAAGCATTTGAAATAAATGTTGAACAAGTATTCCAAAAATGAAGACAAGCATTGGGAAAATGTAAAATATGTAGAAAAAATGTTGACCATGCATTAAAAAATAATAAAATGTTTTAATCATTGTATATAAAAATGTTAATCAAGCATTTGAAAAATGTTGAACAAGATTTCAAAAGTGTTAATCAACCATTTGGAAAATGTTAAATGTGTATAGAAAAAATGTTGACCATCCATTAAAAAATGTTAATCTTGCATTTGAAGAAGTGTTGTTAAAGCATTTGCAATAATGTTAAATGTGCATAGAAAAAAATGTTGACCATGTAATAAAGTATTTGAATTATTTTAACGTGTGTATAGGAAAAATATTGACTATGCATTCAAATAATGTTAAACTTGTATTTGGAAAATGTTAATCAAGCATTTAAAAAATGTTTAAAAAATATTTACTAAGTATTTAACAAATGGTAATCAAGCATTCAGAAAAATTTAAAAGTGTGTTTAGAAAAAAATGCTGATCATGTATTAAAAAATGCTAATCAAGCATTTGGTTTTTTTTAAAAAAATATGTATAAAAATTGTTGACCATATATTGAAAAATGTTAAATTCGTATTAGAAAATGAACACCTAAATAAAAAAGGAAACCAAACAAATTAAAATGAAAAAGAAACAAAATAAACCCAAGAAAAAGAAAATAGGAAAAGAAACAAATGCAAAAAAGAATGAAAATACGGAGAACAAAAAAGGAAAGAAATAACAGAAAACGAAAAAAAAGGAAAAAAACCCTGAGAGAACTAGCTCCACTCACTTCAAGTAGGTTGGGCCCTTTTACATATCAAGAGAACTGTGGCTAGTCGTGCTGGCTATGTCGGCGGGGACCAGGGTTCGATCCCTCGAGCTCCCCTTATCCTTCTCTTTTTCCTATTTCTACGCGAAAATAGGCCGGTCCAGTAACGACCACGACCACGAAAATCTCAACGCGAGACTTTCTACAGACTCGCTTAATGCGAGATATAGCTGTCGTGCCTCTTCTGGTCACAGCTAGCGGTTCACTACAGTTTCGGGCCTTCACTTTGGTTGACGTTTGCTGGGCCATTCTCGATGTGGAGGGCTAGCCTCGAAGCTGCCCCTGGGCGGCGAAGAAAATCTGGGCTGCAACAGCCCTGCCAACGCACGCAGGCCAAGTGATGACACAAC
Organism: Triticum dicoccoides; assembly: GCF_002162155.2. Classification (NCBI taxonomy): domain Eukaryota; kingdom Viridiplantae; phylum Streptophyta; class Magnoliopsida; order Poales; family Poaceae; genus Triticum; species Triticum dicoccoides. Next base: position 1,827 of record NW_021285052.1, read on the forward strand.
CATGGGTGTGGAGGCCTGCTGCCATAATCATGCGATGAGAGAAGTTGCACTGAATCAGGGAAAACCCTACTTGACGCTCTCTGCGTCAAAGTGTCGGGCGATCGCACAGGGGCGCGACAAGTTGGGCCGGCCCATAAACCACGTTCGCATCGCTTGCCAGTTCCGATTTTGTGAAACTCCTAGAAGATTCCCAACCGGTTTTTCTGGTTTGGGAACTTCTAGAAGGTTCCTTTTACGGTTTGTTCTTTTTTCTTTTTTGCTCCTTTTCTGTTTCTTTTTCTTTTTCATTTTTTCTGTTTCTATTTATATTTTTCTTTATTCTTTGTTTTTGTTCTTTTCTTTTACAAAAAATCCTGCCATTTTAATAAATTGTTCACACACCCATAACAAGTTTTGGACATTAAGAAAATGTTTGCATTTCAAAACAATTTGTCAATATATTCCGAAACATGTGACCAAATTTCAAAAAATGTTCCCGTTTCTAGAATTTGTTCACATATCCAAAAATTATTCCTGAATTTCAAAAAATGTTCCCATTTCGAAAAATTTGTTCACAAAATACAAAAATGTTCAGGAATTTCAAAATGTGTTCCAATTTTTCAAAGATTGTTCTAGTTTTCAAAAAACTCGCATTTTTGGAAAATTGTTAACCAATTCAAATAATGTAGTTTCCTTTTCTTTGTTTTTTCCTGTTATCTTTTTTTTCTTTTTTTGTTTCTCTGTTTGTTTTTTCTTTTGTTCTGCTTTTTTCATTAAAATGTTTAAAATTTGTTCGTGTTTC
>NW_021285053.1:0-950 GCF_002162155.2 Triticum dicoccoides
CCTTTCGGTCTCCGTGTTCCGAGGCCATGTCTGCACATGCTAGGCTCGTCAAGTTAACCCTAAGTGTTTTCGCTGTGTAAAACTGTCTTACACCCGTTGTATGTGAACGTAAGAATCCATCACACCCGATCATCACGTGGTGCTTAGAAGCGACGAACTGTAGCAACGGTGCACAGTTAGGGGAGAACACTTCTTGAAATTGTTGTAAGGGATCATCTTATTTACTACCGTCGTTCTAAGCAAACAAGATGCATAAACATGATAAACATCACATGCAATCAAATAGAGTAGTGACATGATATGGCCAATATCATATAGCTCCTTTGATCTTCATCTTCGGGGCTCCATGATCATCTTGTCACCGGCTTGACACCATGATCTCCATCATCATGATCTCCATCATCGTGTCTTCATGAAGTTGTCACGCCAACGACTACTTCTACTTCTATGACTAACGCGTTTAGCAATGAAGTAAAGTAGTTTACATGGCGTTCTTCAGTGACACGCAGGTCATACAAAAAAATAAAGACAACTCCTATGGCTCCTGCCGGTTGTCATACTCATCGACATGCAAGTCGTGAATCCTATTACAAGAACATGATCAATCTCATACATCACATATATCATTCATCACATCCTTTTGGCCATATCACATCACATAGCATACCCTGCAAAAACAAGTTAGACGTCCTCTAATTGTTGTTGCATGTTTTACGTGGCTGCTATGGGTTTCTAGCAAGAACGTTTCTTACCTACGCAAGACCACAACGTGATATGCCAATTGCTATTTACCCTTCATAAGGACCCTTTTCATCGAATCCGTTCCGACTAAAGTGGGAGAGACTGGCACCCGCTAGCTACCTTATGCACCAAGTGCATGTCAATCGGTGGAACCTGTCTCACGTAAGAGTACGTGTAAGGTCGGTCCGGGCCGCTTCATCCCACAATAC
>NW_021285054.1:0-1860 GCF_002162155.2 Triticum dicoccoides
GTTATTTTTAGAGGTCTTCTGAGGCTTTGAAAATTCCTCAATTCAATTTCATTTGAATTTAAACATGATGCTCACATGAGGTCTAGCCTAGTGCATTACCAGAAGCTAGGGATGTGACAACTCACCCCCACTAAACAAGAATCTCGTCTCGAGATTCAAGCGTAGGGTAGGCTGAAGGGGAAACGCAAACTAGTATAATCTTCACGATCCCGGTTGCACTTCAAATGAACGTTGATTTGAACACCATCTTTGTCTTGTCGTCTTGCTCTGAGAACTCCAGCTAATCATGACAAGAAGAGGAAAGGAAAACTCTGGAAGGATCGGTCTTCTCGAAGATCGAACAACTCACGGAATGAGACATAAGACCATCTCTCGGGTTGAGACACGAGATACACATCAAGAGGGGTGGAAGAAACGGATGACGAAGGTTCACTAGGTGGACAATAATTCCACACTTAAGAAGGTGGTAAACGATCGTCAATGTAGCGAGGAGTTAAGTTGCCATGATACCACAATGATGCACCTTAGGGAAGGTGACTCGAAGATATATCCCCTTAAGTGGCAAAAATAATTACCTTTGATATAGAGATCATTGAGACTCTCTATATCAGCCTAAGGCAATTCACAGCAATCGATTGGCGGGGGTCGGTAGATTGGCATACTCGGACTTGGATGATGTGGATTACCTTGTTGAAGACAACGTAATGAATGAATTTGCTTACCACCGGAAATGGAAGAGACCCATGGTAGAATGGCACATTGACGGTGCAAGCTAGGAACAAAATGCAAATGCTGGGAATGATTCTGGTAACTGGGGAAGAACCCAACAACAGAGAGTGAATTCACTGTTTGAAAAGATCATAGCATTGCCGAGGAAACTGAGAGCAATCCCGGTTAGTGCCGATGATAACACATAGCGCTTGTGCGTGCTCTCAAGAACTTGAGCATTTCCACATTCATCAAGGTTTTACCAACATCCGTGTCAAGGATCCTGGCCACACAACTTGCTACCACGATGAATGATGATGGAAGATGCAGATGCAAAGGAAGATAACACTTCTCAGATTACACCTTAGCGAAGCCAAGGAACAAAATCTGGATGATCGACCGAGAGACATTTAGCACTCCGCTTCTAATGTTCTCCTTGATGTGCTAGTGTAACCCATTCATAGATATGGTTTGATAACTAGAACATCAAGTAAAAGGTCGGACTTCGGGAACACAAAAATCCATAGGGGCAACTAGGGAGTAAACCCTACGAAATCCCTATGGGGAGGTGGCCAACTTCATTAATCAAGATATTATAATAACGGGTCTTCCGGCTGGGTGTGTTGGCCACGACATCCACTTTACCGGTTATCGCGCGACCAATATTATAATTCTTGGGAAATATTCCAACCATCATATCTGCCTGAGATTCAGATCTGGTTGGTGTCAGGATATTCCAGACTCATCGAGTCTAGGAAGAAAAAAAAGAAAGTTTGCAACACAAATCGACGAGATGACGTTGCGGGATTCTCGGGAGATGAACTACGATTGCAAGCTCCAAAACATGAGCTGGTTCTGCTACAAACATGTGAACACGTTGTCCCAGACAAGCATGACCACGTGGTAGTCTTATAATAAAACACTACCGAGTTCAGGTGGGGAACCATCAACGAGGATATCAAAATCCTTGCATAAGGTATACTCTTAAGAAGGAACTTCTTCTCCTTGAACAAATCAATCAGTGGCTTGGTGTGCTAGGGATACATATAGATTGAAGGTTGCAAGTCTTCAAACCACAGAATTCTTCGCACATGTGCATGACTGACTTGCGATGATTCCAGAGGAAGCAACATTGACCTTCTCGAATCCACG
>NW_021285055.1:0-1471 GCF_002162155.2 Triticum dicoccoides
CTTGCCCCTCCCAGCTCCACTACAAAGACGATTGTACATTGCTTTGGCCGCTCCCTCTCAACTACGGAGACGAGTTTAACGCGGTTTCCACCCCTCCCTCTCAACCGCACCAGTGCACGCTTGCCGCGCCACAACGCCGACGCTGGACCCGTGAATCGTGAGCACCCAGCTATGACTTACCGCACTCGTGCAAAATAATAAAACACGGTAAATATATTACTTACACGTGCGTTTTGTTTTGCAAGCGGCGCGAAAAAAATTAAAAAGGGAATGCAACACGAGGACTTCCCAGGAGGTCACCCATCCTAGTACTACTCTCGCCCAAGCACGCTTAACTTCGGAGTTCTGATGGGATCCGGTGCTTTAGTGCTGGTATGATCGCATCCGACATGGTACCCCGGTCTTCGTCCCTTATCCTTGCCCCTCCCAGCTCCACTACAAAGACGATTGTACATTGCTTTGGCCGCTCCCTCTCAACTACGGAGACGAGTTTAACGCGGTTTCCACCCCTCCCTCTCAACCGCACCAGTGCACGCTTGCCGCGCCACAACGCCGACGCTGGACCCGTGAATCGTGAGCACCCAGCTATGACTTACCGCACTCGTGCAAAATAATAAAACACGGTAAATATATTACTTACACGTGCGTTTTGTTTTGCAAGCGGCGCGAAAAAAATTAAAAAGGGAATGCAACACGAGGACTTCCCAGGAGGTCACCCATCCTAGTACTACTCTCGCCCAAGCACGCTTAACTTCGGAGTTCTAATGGGATCCGGTGGTTTAGTGCAGGTATGATCGCATCCGACATGTTACCCCGGTCTTCGTCCCTTATCCTTGCCCCTCCCAGCTCCACTACAAAGACGATTGTACATTGCTTTGGCCGCTCCCTCTCAACTACGGAGACGAGTTTAACGCGGTTTCCACCCCTCCCTCTCAACCGCACCAGTGCACGCTTGCCGCGCCACAACACCGACGCTGGACCCGTGAATCGTGAGCACCCAGCTATGACTTACCGCACTCGTGCAAAATAATAAAACACGGTAAATATATTACTTACACGTGCGTTTTGTTTTGCAAGCGGCGCGAAAAAAATTAAAAAGGGAATGCAACACGAGGACTTCCCAGGAGGTCACCCATCCTAGTACTACTCTCGCCCAAGCACGCTTAACTTCGGAGTTTTGATGGGATCCAGTGCTTTAGTGCTGGTATGATCGCATCCGACATGTTACCCCGGTCTTCGTCCCTTATCCTTGCCCCTCCCAGCTCCACTACAAAGACGATTGTACATTGCTTTGGCCGCTCCCTCTCAACTACGGAGACGAGTTTAACGCGGTTTCCACCCCTCCCTCTCAACCGCACCAGTGCACGCTTGCCGCGCCACAACGCCGACGCTGGACCCGTGAATCGTGAGCACCCAGCTATGACTTACCGCACTCGTGCAAAATAATAAAACACGGTAAATATATTACTTA
>NW_021285056.1:0-1656 GCF_002162155.2 Triticum dicoccoides
TGTTTAATTCGTGCATGATATGCCTGTGCCCCTTTGGGATGAATTGTTAAGCATTTTGTCTTCTTTCCAGAGGTGCCATCCATGCATTTTTAGGATGTGTGTGTTGTCTTGTGCAAGCTTGCAAAGAGAGGTACCTGAGATTGCTGATTTCAGAGACTTAGTGATTTTCACTAAGTCTGGGATATTTTAGTTCATGATGCTATATGTCCAGCTTGTTTCCTAGTGATCCGTGCCTCTTTTGAGGATGATCAGTAAGGGAGTTTTGATATTTATGTTATGCTCTGTCCATCCGTGTCTTTGTTTACATATGTGGAGTGCTCTAGGTTGACTCAATCGAGCTCAACTTTTGCTTCGTTGTTAATCTGGGCAGATCGTCAACTTGTTTGCGATTTTGCCGATGCTACCGTTAGTGTTCCATGCATGCTATGCCAGTGTTCTTGCCATGTATAGCTTGTATTTTGTGCCTTCTTAATGGTTATATGTTTTCCTTGCCATGACTTGCACCGTGGTGAGTGCATCGAGCTTGTTTACATGCCTTCGTGAGTTATATTTCAGCATGTCTCAGTTTTCACTAAGTCTGAAAACTGATTGTGTTTTAGCTATGTTCGTGTGCCCGTTAATATATTTTGTGAACCCTTTTGGCCCCAGGTCACTTTGGGTGTTTTGTTAAGCTTGTTGAGTAGCTCCATGCCATGTTCTTACTTGTCATGTTCAGGTTTTCTATCATGTTGTTTTGCTGCTCCGAAGAGAGCATCGTGATCTGAAATTTCAGACTAGTGTTAGTTTCACTAAGTCTGGAATCTGTTTCTCCGAAGAGAGCATCTTGTGTACATCACTGCCATGTATTTTGTTTTCATGTTTGGTGGTTGTAGCATGTTCTTTTCGTTGCATTTAGATGCCTACTTGCTGTAAATTGCAGACCCGTGTCATATCTTAAAACGCTTGCCATTTCCAAACCGTAGCTCCGATTCCAATGATCTTTATATCGTTTTGAAGCGATTTCATCCCCTCTATCCAGTGGCATACTTGGTTTTCCAAGTTGATGCCAGGTTCATGCATTTCCTGTCATATCTTGCATTTTGCATCCCGCATCGCATCCCGCATAGCATATCGTCATTTCATCATATTGCTTGGTCTTGCCCGTGGTTGATTGTATCCTTGTTGCTTGTTTGTCTTGTTGGGTAGAGCCAGGAGACGAGTTCGCTACCGAGGAGCCCGTTGAGTTTGCTTGTGAGGATCCAGTCAACTCTGACAACTGTGCAGGCAAGATGATCATACCCTCGAAATCACTACTATCTTTGCTATGCTAGTTTGCTCGCTCTTTTGCTTTGCCACTGCTATGATGCCTACCATTTGCTTGTCAGCCTCCCAATTGCATGATTGAACCTCTAACCCACCATTGTCCTAGCAAACCGTTGATTGGCTATGTTACCGCTTTGCTCAGCCCTTCTTATAGCGTTGTTAGCTGCAGGTGAAGATTGGAGCCGTTCCTTGTTGGAACATTTATTTACTTGTTGGGATATCATTATATTGCTATGTTATCCTAATGCATCTATATACTTGGTAAAGGGTGGAAGGCTCGGCCTCTCGCCTAGTGTTTTGTTCCACTCTTGCCGCCCTAGTTTCCGTCATATCGGTGTTATGTTCCCGGATTGT
>NW_021285057.1:0-959 GCF_002162155.2 Triticum dicoccoides
GTTGCCAAAGTTCGTCGTGCCCAGACACCACGTGATGATCGGGTGTGATAAGCTCTACGTCCATCTACAACGGGTGCAAGCCAGTTTTGCACACGCAGAATACTCAGGTTAAACTTGACGAGCCTAGCATATGCAGATATGGCCTCGGAACACGGAGACCGAAAGGTCGAGCGTGAATCATATAGTAGATATGATCAACATAACGATGTTCACCATTGAAAACTACTCCATCTCACGTGATGATCGGTCATGGTTTAGTTGATTTGGATCACGTAATCACTTAGAGGATTAGAGGGATGTCTATCTAAGTGGGAGTTCTTAAATAATATGATTAATTGAACTTAAATTTATCATGAACTTAGTACCTGATAGTATCTTGCTTGTTTATGTTGATTGTAGATAGATGGCTCGTGCTGTTGTTCCGTTGAACTTTAATGCGTTCCTTGAGAAAGCAAAGTTGAAAGATGATGGTAGCAATTACACGGACTGGGTCCGTAACTTGAGGATTATCCTCATTGCTGCACAGAAAAATTACGTCCTGGAAGCACCGCTGGGTGCCAGGCCTGCTGCTGGAGCAACACCAGATGTTATGAACATCTGGCAGAGCAAAGCTGATGACTACTCGATAGTTCAGTGTGCCATGCTTTACGGCTTAGAATCGGGACTTCAACGACGTTTTGAACGTCATGGAGCATATGAGATGTTCCAGGAGTTGAAGTTAATATTTCAAGCAAATGCCCGAATTGAGAGATATGAAGTCTCCAATAAGTTCTATAGCTGCAAGATGGAGGAGAACAGTTCTGTCAGTGAGCATATACTCAAAATGTCTGGGTATAATAATCACTTGATTCAATTGGGAGTTAATCTTCCGGATGATTGCGTTATTGACAGAATTCTCCAATCACTACCACCAAGCTACAAGAGCTTCGTGATGAACTATAATATGCAAGGGATGAACA
>NW_021285058.1:0-2244 GCF_002162155.2 Triticum dicoccoides
GGCGTGTGTCGTTGGTGGAGAAGGAGCTTGGCGTATCCGCGTATGTCGTCAGAGACGAAGAAGCAGACACGGTGGTGTCCGGCGTCATGGCGCCAGGTCGAGTCCGTGGCGGTGGCGACCAGCGTCAGTGCCCCAGGACGAGTCCACAGCCGTGACAACAAGAACGATGAGAGCTGCAACAACTCCGACAACGGCGAGGTCGTGGTTTAGGGGAAGAATGTTAGGAGTAAACCATGAGTCCGCTATGGTGACCGGCGCGCGCGTGTGTATGCGTTTGTGTGCGTGCGTCGTTTGAGTCCGTTAGCTATTGGTTGGCTGGGTCATGGTAGTGTCCAAATGTCTGCCTTTTTTGGATGTACGAATGTATCCACATGTACAACCATTCCCACTTTTTGGTGCAGACTTTTTTGGCTTTCTTATTATTCTAAAATGTCTGGCTTGTTTTTATTTTTCTTACTTCGATCAATAGATTGGTTGGCAAATATGTGAAAAATCGCCTTCTATTATACAAACTCTAGTCATAAGCAGACAAACTACCTACAGTTTTGAATTAAAGGCATGTATGGTTTCAATTAAAGGCCAAACTTGTCTGAGTTTGGAGATCAATTCTGGACTTGGATGATAATTCAATGACTACATTTTTCCAAATATTAGTTACAACCACATCAACATGACTCATGCATGTGCATATATTTTGAACAGGTACTAATGGGCATTCATCTCATGATAAAACAATTAATGATATACCAACCTTCTGGACGGCAATTACCAACGCACCAACACAACTCAGGCATTCATCTCATGATTGGAACATGTATACTCCACCAATCTTCCCTTGTCCAGTTAATGTTTTGGCTTCTATATAGCGGAGCATATCTTTGTCTGCATAGATAGCAAGCTCGCTCTATTGTCCAAGTTTACTTTTACATGTTCCTAGCACTAACTTAGTATATAAAATAGGTGAAAATCACACACTAATATGAGTAGAAGAAGATATCATCTAAAGGGATATAAGGAACATTAGGAATGGGAAACACCACGAGCAATGCAAGATCCAGTTACAAGGATCGTAGGTCCTGCAATGGAAATGCCAGGACCTGTGATGGTATTAATTACACCGCACTATTGACAAAAGGATGTATTCTATATTCTCTCTAGTACTCTTAAAGTTTTTATTTTAAATATTTACATGGTTCGAAGCGGATTGTTGACCATTAGTTCTTATGGTAGAGTACATATATTGCATCCAAAAAGTTCTATATTGTGGAAATAATTTTTGAGAAAAAAAATCGCATCTGTGATTTCAAGTATCCACTTAAATCTTCCAGTAAAAAAGTATTCGATCTATAGATTGCTAAATACATGGATGGAATGTATACTTGACGTTGAGGGTTGACTGAGTCGCTTAGGGCTATCTCTTCCATAGGCCAGGCTTAGAGATCGCTGGCCTATAGATTTATAGATCATGGTTCATTTTGTTGCCCTGTCGTTGAGACCCGGAGATGGTAGACATTTTTCCATGTTGGCATATGAAACTGCATTAAGGTTCACCTCAGCGATCATCGACCAAGATTATTGAAAAGCTAAATTAGGCGAAAATAAGCGCAAGTTCCTTTGCTTCATTCCTTCCAACTGATCGAGGATGTGCACGAGTTTCCCTCATTGTAGTGTGGTGGCATTGTACTTGTCTGAAATAACTTCATGCTGTTGTTGTGTATTGGTTTTATTGCACAGATTTTGCTCAAAATTTTCACTTTGAATTTTGGTTGTATCCTTTACTTTTTTTTGTCTTGTTATCCATTGTGGTACTGTGAGAGCTTCTCTAGTTGTGATTATCTTCAATGATTCATGAATTGACTGCTTGTTTCGAAGAGCAAGTATTGTGATTCATGAATCATTAATACGATTGTATATGAATACCATCATGGAGTCGATTCTCTGTGGCTTTACATTAGTTAGTGGTCCATATGGTTTCCATCACAAATCTACAATAAAAGCATTTTTTGGTGAAGCATGCTTGGTTGATTCTTAACTATGTCATACTTCTCTCCATTTAAAAGTAGACAGACTTGAGAATATATAGTTTCATGTTTAGTTTGAAGTTGTGCGACTGGAAAGATGTTTTCTTGCAGACTAGATCTCACGAAATATGTCAATATTTAGCTATGCTATGAAAAGTGTGGTGCTCAACTTATAATCATATAGCATATGCATGTTTCATGATTTGCCCCATTTAGCGTGTCA
>NW_021285059.1:0-502 GCF_002162155.2 Triticum dicoccoides
AACCATGGAAATCGATTTGGGATCCCAAAACGGTGACTAATTGTCCACGAAACGGGTCAGAATCGGCCAAAACAGTGAGTGTTGATGACCGACATGGGAACACACCCTGGGGTTCATTAATCGTGGAAATCACTCTGGACCCCAAAACAGTGAGTAATAGTCCACGAAATGGGCTAGAATCGGCCAAAACTATGAGTGTTGATGACCGATACGTAAACGCACCCCGGGGTTCTTTAATCGTGAAATTCACTCCGGGAGCCCAAAATAGTTAGTAATAGTCCAAGAAACGGGCCATAATCGACAAAAACTGTGAGTGTTGATGACCAACACGTAAACGCACCCCGGGGTTTGTCAATCGTGGAAATCACTTCGGGACCCCAAAACTGAGTAATATTCCAAGAAACGGGCCTGAATCGGCCCTAACTATGAGTCTTGACGACCAACACGTAAGCACATCTTGGGGTTCGACAACCATAGAAATCGCTGTGGGACCACAAAACAG
>NW_021285060.1:0-3603 GCF_002162155.2 Triticum dicoccoides
CAAATGACCTAAACCAAAAGCCAAAATCGGCCACACCGATTCTTCCTATCCGGCGCCACCGATTCCAAAAGTCATAGCCACTGCCACAAACCCTAAGCAAATCGGTCTTACCGATAGGGATCTCGGTCTCACCGAGATGGGGTTGCAATCTCTATGTTTCCCTTCGTAACGTTTCGGTCTAACCAAAGTGAGCGATTGGTCCCACCGAGATTGCAATGTAAACTCTCTGTTTCCTTTTTGTAACATTTTGGTCTCATCGAAAAGAGCAAATCGGTCCCATCGAGTTTACCTGACCAACTCTCTGGAAAGCTTATTACCAAATCGGTCTCACCGAGTTTGTGTAATCGGTCTCACCGAGATTACGTTATGCCCTAACCCTAACCGAATCGGCCTCACCGAGATGCATGTCAGTCCCACCGAAAATCACTAATGGTCACTAGGTTTACTAAATCGGTCCGAACGAGTTTGGTAAATTGTGTGTAACGGTTAGATTTTGTGTGGAGGCTATATATACCCCTCCACCTCCTCTTCATTCGTGGAGAGAGCCATCAGAATGAACCTACACTTCCAACTTACCTATTTCCGAGAGAGAACCACCTACTCATGTGTTGAGGCCAAGATATTCCATTCCTACCATATGAATCTTGATCTCTAGCCTTCCCCAAGTTGCTTTCCACTCAATTCTTCTTTCCACAAGATCCAAATCCTATGAGAGAGAGTTGAGTGTTGGGGAGACTATCATTTGAAGCACAAGAGCAAGGAGTTCATCATCAACGCACCATTTGTTACTTCTTGGAGAGTGGTGTCTCCTAGATTGGCTAGGTGTCACTTGGGAGCCTCCGACAAGATTGTGGAGTTGAACCAAGGAGTTTGTAAGGGCAAGGAGATTTCCTACTTCATGAAGATCTACCGCTAGTGAGGCAAGTCCTTCGTGGGCGACGACAATGGTGGGATAGACAAGGTTGCTTCTTCGTGGACCCTTCGTGGGTGGAGCCCTCCATGGACTCGCGCAGCCGTTACCCTTCGTGGGTTGAAGTCTCCATCAACGTGGATGTACGATAGCACCACCTATCGGAACCACGCCAAAAACATCAGTGTCTCCAATTGCGTTTGAATCCTCCAAACCCTTCCCTTTACTTTCTTGCAAGTTGCATGCTTTAATTTCCGCTGCCTATGCACTCTTTGCATGCTTGCTTGAATTGTGTGATGATTTCTTGACTTGTCCTAAAGTAGCTAAAATCTGCCAAACTCTAAAATTGGGAAAAGGTTAAGTTTTTATTGGTCAAGTAGTCTAATCACCCCCCCCTATAGACATACTTCAAGGTCCTACAAGTGGTATCAGAGCTTTGGTCTCCATTTGCTTTGATTTCCATAGCTTTTGGTGGTCATAGCCTTGGATTCACAACCCAGGAGAGTAGGGCGTCTAGCGAGGGAAATTATCACCGTAGAGGTCCTTACTTTGATGGTACTAATTTTGCTAGTTGGAAGCATAAGATGAAAATGCATATTCTTGGACATAACACCGCCATTTGGGTAATTATTTGTATTGGCTTGCAAGGTGAATTCTTCGATGGGAGAGAACTGAACCGTGAAGCTAATGCGGAAGAATTGAAGATGCTGCAATACAACGCTCAAGCATGTGACATCATCTTCAACGGATTGTGCCCCGAAGAATTCAACAAAATCAGCAGTCTTGAGAATGCAAAGGAAATTTGGGATACTTTGATTGATATGCATGAAGGTACCGAGTCCGTCAAGGAATCCAAGTTGGATGTGCTCCAAAGTCAGCTTGACAAGTTCAAAATGAAGGATGGTGAAGGTGTCGCTGAAATGTACTCTAGGCTTGCTCTTATCAGAAATGAGATTGCCGGCTTAGGGAGTGAAGAGATGACCAACAAATTCATCATCAAGAAAATCCTAAGAGCATTGGATGTAAAGTATGATACCGTGTGCACATTGATCCAAATGATGCCAAACTACAAAGATCTCAAGCCAACGGAAGTCATTGGAAGGATTGTTGCTCATGAGATGTCACTCAAGGATAAGGAGGAACTTCACAACAAGTCAAGTGGTGCTTACAAAGCCTCAAGTGAAGCCCCCACATCATCAAGTGAGAAACCAACCTTCAATGAAGAATTGAGCTTAATGGTGAAGAACTTCAACAAATTCTACAAAAGTAGAAGCAAAGAAAGAAGCTCCAAGTCAAGGTCTTACAATGACAAGAGATCTTCTAGTCGAGAGCGCAATTGCTACAATTGTGGGAGACCCGGACACTACTCCAATGAGTGTACGGCACCCCACAAAAGAAGAGAAGATTCTCCAAAAATAAGAAGCAAAAGAGAAGAATCACCACCAAGAGAGAGGAGGAGTAGAGATGATCGTTACGAATGAAGACCCTCACGGAGAAGTAAGGATTCGGAAAGGAAGGACAAGTCATCAAAGAGCTACACAAAACAAAGACATCAAGCTCATGTTGGTGAATGGGTTTTCGGCTCCGACTCCGACAATCACTCCGAGAGAAGCTATCACTCCGACTCCGAATATACTCAAGATGAAGGTGTTGCCGGTCTAGCACTTGTGTCAACCAACTCCTACGACATATTTGACTCACCAAATGAAGGTGTTGGAAGATGCTTCATGGCCAAAGGTCCAAAGGTAACACATCCCGAATATGTTGATTTTAATAGTGATGAAGATGACTTGCTTGTGGATGATGATTTACTTGTTGACAACTCTAGTGATGAATACTATGATGAAACATCAATTAATCATGCTAATCAAATGAATGACAATGATAAGGAGAAAATTGAGCTTCTAACTAAAGAACTAAACACTCTTATGTTGGATCATGAAACTATCTTCGAAGATCATCGAGAACTTTTAAGGGCTCATGAGAAGTTGCGCTTTGAAAAGCTCAATCTTGAGCAAGAGCATGAGTTCTTAAAGGAAATCAATGATGATCTCCGCAAGAAAAGTTCTTCTTACATTGCCAAGCGTTTACTCTTATCTACTTACATGCCTCAAGTCAAGTCTAGTAACAAGTACAAGAAATATACTTCCTCTAGTAGTAACAATAATAATGTCAAATCCAATGTTGTTGCTTCTAGTAGTTCTCTTGATTCCACTAATGATTCTCTTAGCCAAGTTACACTTGAGCAAGAAAATAGCTTATTGAAGGGAATTATAGAGAAAGGTATTTACAAGAGCCTTGCCTGGAGTAAGCAATTCGAGGAAATTGTATGCAAGCAAGAAAGGCACCGGAAGAATCAAGGTGTTGGTTTTGAACGGAAGTTCAATGCCAATGGAGTTGAGTGGGAAGAAGATCAATACCCCAAGACGAAGTTTGTTCCTCAACAAGAGAAGTATGATCCTAATTCCTTCAAGGGAACACAAGCTCAAGATGATCTTCCACCACAAGACCACAAGAACAAAGGCAAGGAAAAGCTTCAAGAAGAGATTGATGCATTTGAAGAAGCACCTAAAGCCTCGTTCAAGTGGGTCCCTGTCGGTGTCAAAACCGGCGAATCTCGGGTAGGGGGTCCCGAACTGTGCGTCTAGGCGGATGGTAACAGGAGACAAGGGACACGATGTTTTAGCCAGGTT
>NW_021285061.1:0-1039 GCF_002162155.2 Triticum dicoccoides
TGTGCATTTTAGTATCTCTACATATGCTGATTATGTTGATTGTGATGTGGTACCTATGCAAGCATGTTCCTTATTACTTGGTAGACCATGGCAATTTGATAAAAACTCTGTACACCATGGTAGAAACAATCACTATACTCTTGTTCATAAGGATAAAAATATTACTTTGCTTCCTATGACTCCTGATTCCATTTTGAAAGATGATATTAATAGAGCTAATAAAGCACAACAGGAGAAGAATAAGAGTGAAAATCAGATTGTGGCAAAAGAATTTGAGCAACAAATGAAGCCTAATAATAAACCATCTGGTGTTGCTTCTGAAATTAAATTGAAAAGTGCATGTTTATTTGCCACCAAATCTGATATTGATGAGCTAGATTTCAGCAAATCTATTTGCTATGCTTTTGTGTGCAAAGAGGCATTATTTTCATTCGAGGACGTGCCTTCCTCTTTGCCTCCTGCTGTCACTAACATTTTGCAGGAGTTCGCTGATGTTTTTCCACAAGACGTGCCATCGGGATTACCGCCTATTCGAGGGATTGAGCATCAGATTGACTTAATTCCCGGTGCTTCACTGCCAAACCGTGCACCAAACCGTACCAATCCAGAGGAGACGAAGGAGATTATGCGTCAAGTACAAGAGCTTCTCGACAAAGGTTATATACGCGAATCCCTTAGTCCTTGTGCTGTTCCTATTATTCTAGTGCCGAAAAAGGATGGTACATCACGTATGTGTGTTGATTGTAGAGGCATTAATAATATTACTATTCGTTATCGTCATCCTATTCCTAGGCTAGATGATATGCTTGATGAATTGAGTGGCTCTACAATATTCTCCAAAGTTGATTTGCGTAGTGGCTACCATCAAATTCGTATGAAATTGGGAGATGAATGGAAAACAGCATTTAAAACTAAGTTTGGATTATATGAGTGGTTAGTCATGCCTTTTGGGTTAACTAATGCACCTAGTACTTTCATGAGATTAATGAACGAAGTTTTACGTGCTTTCATTGGACGATTTGTGGTAGTTTACTTTGAT
>NW_021285063.1:0-1555 GCF_002162155.2 Triticum dicoccoides
AACTGCATAAAAGAGATTTTCGATGTCGGCGTACTAAACTCAGGTATTCCAGAACTGCAACGATAAAATTATGACGACAACACCTCAGAGCTCAACTCCCCGGGACACTTCCACTAAACCCCTGACAGGAGGCACCAAGACAATGTTCTCATCATAAAACCATCGGAACGATTCCAAGATACCCGCGTGATCCTAAATTTTTTTTTAGTGAAATTTGAGAAGAGAAGAGTCAAAACTCTACGTCAGGATGCCTTACCAGAGCGATGAAGAGACTGGGGAGTAAAAAGAATTCCTAACTCTCCGATATATATAATCCTAAATGACTCAAAATATTTTTCTAGACACAACTCGGCCGCTAAAAACGATCAAGCAGTGGGGCTCCTAAGGTCGGGGAAGGCTCTGATTACCAACTTGTAACGCCCTCGATGCGGCTATATCTCCCACGTGTCGGAGCACGACTTAGAGGCATAACCGCATTGAAAGCAATGTCGCAAGTGAGGTAATCTTCACACAACCCATGTAATACATAAGGGAAAGAGATACATAGTTGGCTTACAATCGCCACTTCACACAATTACATGAATAAAGCATTACATCATCCAGATACAATCAAGGTCCGACTACGGAACCAAAATAAAAGAAGAACCCCAAATGCGACAAAGGTCCCCGATCGACCCCAACTGGGCTCCACTACTGATCAACTAGAACGAAACAACACAAAGGGCAAGATCTTCATCGAGCTCCTCCTTGAGCTTGGTTGCGTCATCTGCACGGTAACATAGGCACCTGCAAACTAGTTTTGGAAGTATCTGTGAGCCACGGGGACTCAGCAATCTCGCACCCGCGAGATCAAGACTATTTAAGCTTATAGGAAGGATGGAGTAATGAGGTGGAGCTGCAGCAAGCGACTAGCATATATGGTGGCTACAATCGCAAAAGAGAGCGAGAAGAGAGGGCAAAGCACGGTCGATAAAAGTATGATCAAGAAGTGATCCTATAGCAACCTACGTCAAGCATAACTCCAACACCGTGTTCACTTCCCGGACTCCGCCGAGAAGAGACCATCATGGTTACACACGCGGTTGATGTATTTTAAATAAGGTCAACTTCAGGTTTTCTACAACCGGACATTAACAAATTCCCATCTGCCCATAACCGCGGGCACGGCTTTCGAAAGATAATACCCTGCAGGGGTGTCCCAACTTAGCCCATCACAAGCTCTCACGGTCAACGAAGGAATAGACCTCCACCCGAGACGTTCCGATCAGACTCGGTATCCCGGTACAACAAGACATTTCGACAGGGTAAAACTAAACCAGCAACACCGCCCGAATGTGCCGACAAATCCCGATAGGAGCTGCACATATCTCTTTCTCAGGGCACACTCAGATGAGCAATCCGTACAACTAAAACCAAACCCCGAGTTTCCCCGAGGGGGCGCTGCACAGGGCTCTAGTTCGGACCAACACTCAGAGGAGCACTGGCCCGGGGGGGGGGTTAAAAAAAATGATGACCCTTGAGTCTGCAGAACCCAAGGGAAAGAAAAGGCTAGGTG
>NW_021285064.1:0-1350 GCF_002162155.2 Triticum dicoccoides
TAGGTTTTGCCACCAAGGTGGAAAGAAAACCTTGAGGAACAATGTGAAGGTTAAGCTTCCGAAATTCCTCATGGAGAAGCGGTTGACTTTGTTGTAACATCAGGTTGTTACAATAAGATTTACGACTTAGCGCATCAGCCATGACGTTGGCTTTCCCTGGGGTGTAGGTTATTCCTAAATCGAAATCTGTGATCAATTCAACCCAACGTCTTTGCCTGAGGTTCAGATCCGGTTGGGTGAAGATGTACTTCAAACTTTGGTGATCAGTGAATATTTCGCAACGATTACCGAGGAGGTAATGTCGCCAGGTCTTAAGTGCATAGACTACAGCTGCAAGCTCTAGATCATGAGTAGGATAATTCTCCTCGTGTGGGTGCAATTGCCGTGAAGCGTAGGCAATTACGTGTCGATCTTGCATGAGAATGCAACCTAGTCCTTGTCGCGAGGCGTCGCAGTAGATAACAAAATCCTTGGAGAAGTCTGGCGGTACCAGTACGGGAGCAGAAGTCAGGCGTCTTTTCAGTTCCTGAAAGCTGTGCTCACATTGTGGACTCCACTCAAACTTCTTATCTTTCTTGAGGAGTTCGGTTAGAGGTTTGGCAACCTTGGAGAAGTTCTCGACAAAGCGACGACAATAGCTCGCTAAGCCTAGAAAACTCCGAACTTGCTTGACCGATTCAGGTGGAGTCCAGTTAAGGACGGCTTGAACTCGCTCAGGGTTGACAGCAATACCTTTACCAGATATTACATGACCCAGATAGGTCACTTCTGGCAACCAGAATTCACATTTAGAAAATTTAGCATAAAGGCGATGCTCTCGAAGTTTCTGCAACACTAGCCTTAAATGTTCGGCATGTCCTTCCTCGTTCTTGGAGTAGATGAGTATATCATCGAGGTAAACTACAACGAATCTATCCAAATACTCCATGAAGATTGAGTTCATTAACCGAGAAAAGGTGGCTGGAGCGTTGGTTAAACCGAAGGACATGACGGTGTACTCGTATTGGCCATAACGAGTAACAAAGGCCGTTTTAGGAATGTCCCCGTTTCTGATTTTGATTTGATGGTAGCCCAACCTCAAATCCATCTTGGAGAAGACTGAGGATCCAGCGAGCTGATCATACAGGTCGTTGATCCTGGGAAGTGGATATTTGTTCTTGATTGTGACCAAATTGACAGGTCGGTAATCTACAACCATCCGGTCCGTACCATCCTTCTTCTTGACGAATAGGACGGGGCAAGCCCACGGAGAAGAGCTAGGTCGGATGAAACCCTTTTTCAAGGACTCATCGAGTTGTTTCTTAAGCTCGGCTAGTTCTAGGGGTGCCATCTTATAAGGTCTTCTAGCAA
>NW_021285065.1:0-1894 GCF_002162155.2 Triticum dicoccoides
ATCGCCGTCGGCACGCTACCTCTGCATCTCCCTTCGGGATTAGTTTTAAACCTTAATAATTGTTATTTAGTGCCAGCTTTGAGCATGAACATTGTATCGGGATCTCGTTTAATTCGAGATGGCTACTCTTTTAAATCTGAGAATAATGGTTGTTCCATTTTTATGAGAGATATGTTTTATGGTCATGCTCCTATGGTGAATGGTTTATTATTTATGAATCTCGAACGTGATGCTACACATGTTCATAATGTGAGTACCAAAAGAAGTAAGGTTGATAATGATAGTCCCACATACTTGTGGCACTGCCGCCTTGGTCACATAGGTGTCAAACGCATGAAGAAGCTCCATGCTGATGGACTTTTAGAGTCTCTTGATTATGAATCATTTGACACGTGCGAACCATGCCTTATGGGTAAAATGACCAAGACTCCGTTCTCAGGAACAATGGAGCGAGCAACCGACTTATTGGAAATCATACATACTGATGTGTGCGGTCCGATGAGTGTTGAGGATCGTGGTGGCTATCGTTATGTTCTCACCCTCACTGATGATTTAAGTAGGTATGGGTATATCTACTTAATGAAACACAAGTCTAAAACCTTTGAAAAGTTCAAGGAATTTCAGAGTGAGGTTGAAAATCAACGTGACAGGAAAATCAAGTTTCTACGATCAGATCGTGGAGGAGAATACTTGGGTCACGAGTTTGGGGCACACTTAAGAAAATGTGGAATAGTTTCACAACTCACGCCGCCTAGAACACCTCAGCGTAATGGTGTGTCCAAACGTCGTAATCGTACTCTATTAGATATGGTGCGATCTATGATGTCTCTTACTGATTTACCGCTTTCTTTTTGGGGCTATGCTTTAGAGACTGCCGCATTCACTTTAAATAGGGCTCCGTCGAAATCCGTTGAGACGACACCGTATGAATTATGGTTTGGGAAGAAACCTAAGCTGTCGTTTCTAAAAGTTTGGGGATGCGATGCTTATGTCAAGAAACTTCAACCTGAAAAGCTCGAACCCAAGTCGGAAAAATGCGTCTTCATAGGATACCCAAAAGAAACTATTGGGTACACCTTCTACCTCAGATCCGAAGGCAAGATCTTTGTTGCCAAGAATGGGTCCTTTCTGGAGAAAGAATTTCTCTCGAAAGAAGTAAGTGGGAGGAAAGTAGAGCTTGATGAAGTATTACCTCTTGAACCGGAAAATGGCGCAACTCAAGAAAATGTTCCTGAGGTGCCAGCACCGACTAGAGAGGGAGTTAATGATAATGATCAAGATACTTCTGATCAAGCCCCTACTGAAATTCGAAGGTCCACAAGGACACGTTCCGCACCTGAGTGGTACGGCAACCCTGTCTTGGAAATCATGCTGTTAGACAACGGTGAACCTTCGAACTATGAAGAAGCGATGGCGGGCCCGGATTCTGACAAATGGCTAGAAGCCATGAAATCCGAGATAGGATCCATGTATGAAAACAAAGTATGGACTTTGACTGACTTGCCCGTTGAGCGGCGAGCCATAGAAAATAAATGGATCTTTAAGAGGAAGACAAACGCGGATGGTAATGTGACCATCTATAAAGCTCGGCTTGTCGCTAAGGGTTATCGACAAGTTCAAGGGGTTGACTACGATGAGACTTTCTCACCGGTAGCGAAGCTGAAGTCCGTCCGAATCATGTTAGCAATTGCCGCATTCTATGATTACGAAATATGGCAAATGGACGTCAAAACGGCATTCCTTAATGGTTTCCTTAAGGAAGAATTGTATATGATGCAGCCGGAAGGTTTTGTCGATCCTAAGAATGCTGACAAAGTGTGCAAGCTCCAACGCTCGATTTATGGGCTGGTGCAAGCATCTCGGAGTTGGAACATTCGCTTTGATGAGATGATCA
>NW_021285066.1:0-1286 GCF_002162155.2 Triticum dicoccoides
CCCTTGTTCATTCCGATACAATCCTACTCTCTCGCTCCTGCTCTCGTTTACTGCATTAGGACAACAACGATTCATCTGTTACTTGCTGCGGTAGCTGAACCCCTTTATCCTCTGCATGACCTGTCATTCCACAGTAATTAGATGAAACCCACTAGCATGAGTAGGAGTTGTTTGAGCCCTGTTGTGCCTACTCATTCATGTTTGTTTGTCATGCCTGCTACTGCTTAGAGTTGAGTCAGGTCTGATTCATCGGGGATGAATCAGAGGCGTGTGAACATGTCCTACTGTGTGTGAGCTAAGTGTGTGAACACGATTTGGTAAAGGTAGCGGTGAGAGGCCATGTAGGAGTACATGGTGGGTTGTCTCATTGCAGCCGTCCTCAGGAACTGAGTTCTGTGTTTGTGATCCATGATTCAGCTACTACCACGCATTGGGCCCGAAACCAATGGACCCTCTCGGCTTCTTGATCATCCTTGTCCTCTTTCCAGGAGTTGCAAGTAGTTTCTGGTGTTTGTAGTATGCTGGAGGCCGTGCGCAGCACTGACCGTAGGGGTGGGCTGTGATGCGGTAGGCACGTGGCACGGTGTACCGGGCGCCCGTTTGGTGTCTCGGGAACCCTGTTCACATCGTTTGGGGCTGTGAGCGAAACTCCGGCCGGATCTCCTCATGGATGGAACCCGAATAGGCGATAAACCTGGACTAGAGACTTGAGTGATTAGGTAGGTCGTGGCCGACACCCACGTTGGGCTTCCGCTTGAAGGTTGCCGAGTACATGTCGTGTAAACGACGGTAAGTGGTGAGAGCGTGTGTGAAGAAGTACACCCCTGCAGGGTTAACATCATCTATTCGAATAGCCGTGTCCGCGGAAAAGGACTTCTGGGTTGCTTATATCAGTTCATAGACAAGTGAAAGTGGATACTCTAAAATACGCAAGATAAGCGTGAGTGCTATGGATGGCGTTCTCGTAGGGAGACGGGAGCGGTTCCATAGTGGTGTATTGGTTGGTGAATATGTGGACTCGTGTGCGCCACCTCAAAAGAGTTACTTGCAGTCGTAGTTCAGGTTAGCCACCGAGTCAAAGCTGGCTTGCTGCAGTCAAACTCCACCATCCCCTTTGTTGATAATGATGCATGTGTAGATAGATCTGATGTAAGTCTTGCTGGGTACATTTGTACTCACGTTTGCCTATTTTATGTTTTTGCAGAGAGACTTCAGTCTCACTAGTAGTTCCGCTTGGACTTCGACGTTTAGCTTGATACCTCAGCTACGATCTTGTGCCCTCGGCA
>NW_021285067.1:0-1288 GCF_002162155.2 Triticum dicoccoides
CCGGAAAACAAAAGACTTTCCCACAAGAGGTCAAAACAGTAAACTCACTTCATGTGATAATACGGAACAATAGTGCGGCACCCGGTAAAGCACGTGCCGCACGGTCCACCCCAGCGGAATCCCGAGATTGGATGTTAAAACCAATGACTTTCGACCACCTGGACTATTCCAGAAGTATCCGACACGCAGGATGGACTGCTCTGATGTTGGATCCTATAATCGACGGACTACAATTTACACAAGTCCTGATGGATGGCGGCAGCGATTTAAACCTGCTATATCCGGACACAATCTGCAAGTTGGGGATAGACCCTACTAGAATTCACAATAGCCACACTTCCTTCAAAGGAGTGACGCCAGGCCCTTACGCCAAGTGCACGGGCTCCTTACTACTAGAAGTTGTGTTCGGGTCGCCCGACAACTTCCGTCGCGAAAAGCTAACCTTCCATATCGCCCCATTTAAAAGTAGCCATCAAGCACTGTTGGGACGTGAAGCTTTCGTCCGCTTTAACGCAATACCGCACTACGCGTCTCTTACACTTAAAATGCCCGGTCCACCGGCATCATCTCATTAAAAGGTCGTTCAAGACCCCGGACATAGCTAGACGAGTCCGGCACAAACAAACTAGGGGCTCCCTAGCCGCACACCCCTTCACAAGGGGCTGTGTGTATAAGCAATAAAGAGCTAATAAAAGCTCAGCTCTATTCATTCATTCATATTTCGATTTTTAACACATTCTTTGCACGACTTCTTTTCAAACTAAGTTCCTCTTTTTTACAGATGGACAGCGTGTACACCCGTCCAGGATACGGCACAATGGAGACACAGGCGCAGACGTGCAGCAAGGACCCGTCGCAAGGATTCTTTTCAGATTAAGACCCTGCGTAGACCTTTCTTACTGTCTCTTGTTGATTTACATCCCACGGTTTTTTACCATAACCAGCAAGGAGGCTGGCGTTTTTGGCATCGGCCGCGCCAGAAATTCTCGCCTGTACCTGGACACTAGGGGCTTAGGGCATTGTTCTGCCCGTTATCATAAAGACCGAATACCTTAGGGAGTGTTCGGCGTCTCGAGTTAGGCCTTATATGCATCAGCTCCGAATCATGTCTTTGGTCAAATGTTGGGTTTGCCCGGCTCCTGTGTTTTGCTGCCTTACGTTCCGTATCATCGGCTAATGCGGCACCAGGAGAACTACTGCGATTGCGCCCCGGTTCGGCTGGGCGAGCACCTCAGTAGAGAAAGCCGAAAACTGACTGTCATGACATAGCAAGAGACTGGTCAACCAC
>NW_021285068.1:0-986 GCF_002162155.2 Triticum dicoccoides
GTTGCGACAACCAGAAAGAAAGGAAAGGGGAAAAAGGGGGGAGAAAGCAACCGTGAGTACTCATCCAAAGTACTCGCAAGCAAGGAACTACACTACATATGCATGGGTATATGTGTAAGGAGGCCATATCAGTGGACTGAACTGCAGAATGCCAGAATAAGAGGGGGATAACTAATCCTGTCGAAGACTACGCTTCTCGCAGCCACCGTCTTGCATCAAGTAGAAGAGAGTAGATTGAAGTCCTCCAAGTAGCATCTCCAAGTAGCATCTCCAAATAGCATCTCATAGCATAATCCTACCCGGCGATCCCCTCCTCATATCCCTGAGGTAGAGCGACCATCGGTTGTATCTGGCACTTGGAAGGGTGTGTTTTATTAAGTATCCGGTTCTAGTTGTCATAAGGTCAAGGTACAACTCCAAGTCGTCCTGTTACCGAAGATCACGGCTATTCGAATAGATTAACTTCCCTGCAGGGGTGCACCACATTCCCCAACACGCTTGATCCCATTTGGCCGGACACACTTTCCTGGGTCATGCCCGGCCGCGGAAGATCAACACGTCGCAGCCCCACCTAGGCACAACAGAGAGGCCAGCACGCCGGTCTAAACCTAAGCGCACAGGGGACTGGGCCCATCGCCCATAGCACACCTGCACGTTGCGAGGGCGGCCGGAAGCAGAACTAGCCCCCTTAATACAAGAGCAGGCTTACGTTCCAATCCGGCGCGCGCCGCTCCGTCGCTGACGTCTGAAGTGCTTCGGCTGATACCACGACGTCGGGATACCCATAACTACTCCCGCGTAGATGGTTAGTGCGTATAGGCTCGTAGCCAACTCAGATCAAATACCAAGATCTCGTTAAGCGTGTTAAGTATCCGCGAACGCCGAACAGGGCCAGGCCCACCTGTCTCCTAGGTGGTCTCAACCTGCCCTGCCGCTCCGCCACAAAGTAACAGTCGGGGGCCGTCGGGAACCCAGGCCCACCTCTA
>NW_021285069.1:0-1359 GCF_002162155.2 Triticum dicoccoides
CGGCGTCGCGCTGGCGGGGGAGGCAGGCAGACGAGCTGGTGGCGTGGCGCTCCGGCCGTGCGCGCGCGCCGGCCACACGCCTGGCCGACTGGCGCCAGGAGGACGACGGCGGTGGTGGGCTGGGCTGGCTTGCTGGGCCGGCCAGCTGGCTGGGCCGCACAGGGAGGAGCCCAGGTAAGCTCCTCCTGTTATTTATTTTTCTGTTTTCTAATTTCTGACATTTGTTTTGATTTAAATAATATATTAAATCATTTATTTAACTTATGCCAATTTTTGCAGGAGCTAGATATATTATTCCAGAGCTCCTTTATAATTGGCATAATATTTGGACATATATTAATATATATAATTAATATATTTCCAATGCAAATATTTATGCATTAATTCCAAATGCCCAAAATAAATACCTATGAGCTCTTAAAAATAATGGTTTGATTTTTATCTCTGTCCAATATTTTCAGAGAGCAACATGAGCATTTTCTTGGACCCTTTTGGAGAAATTTTTATTTGGGTCATTTTCAAAATGATTCTGAGGGTTTCACAGATCCCCATTTCAAGTTTCTGATGAAAGAGTAAACATGATGCAACACTCTAATGCATGACTAGCTAGGGTGTGACAACTCACCCCCACTCAAAAGAATCTCGTCCCGAGATTTGGGTTCCTCCTGGAAGAAGGCGGGATACTCAAGTCGAAGACGATCCTCCCTTTCCCAAGTTGCTTCATCCTCAGAATGGTGCGACCATTGAACTTTGAGAAACTTGATATTATGACGTCGGGTGGTACGTTCGGCCTGATCGAGGATACGCACGGGGTACTCTCGATATGTAAGATTATCTTGGAGATCAAGCGTTTCGTGGTCCACTTCACGGATAGGATCCGAGAAGCAACGCCTGAGTTGAGAAACATGGAAGACATCGTGGACTCTGGAGAGATGCAGAGGTAGTTCCAACTGGTAGGCAACTTCTCCTCGTTTGGCGAGAATGCGAAAAGGTCCAATGTAACGAGGAGCCAATTTGCCTTTGATACCGAAACGATGGGTTCCCTTCAGAGGGGTGACCCGAAGATAAGCCTTCTCGTCAACCTCGAAAGTCATAGCCTTATGTTTTCGGTCATATTGACTCTTTTGACGAGATTGGGCTGTTTTCAACTTTTCACGAACGATGCGAACTTGTTCTTCTGCTTCCTGAATCATGTCCGGGCCAAAGAATTGTCTTTCCCCGGTCTCTGACCAGTTAAGGGGTGTTCGACACCGTCGTCCATAGAGAACTTCAAAAGGGGCTTTACCCAAGCTAGATTGATAGCTGTTGTTGTAAGCGAATTCGGCAAATGGAAGGCACTTCTCCCAGTCCATTCCGAAT
>NW_021285070.1:0-1564 GCF_002162155.2 Triticum dicoccoides
TTGGAAACTAGATTTCGTGCACTTTCCAACCCAAGTGGAATCACCTTCAAATTCGTCCGGAGCGTTGAGTTGTGGACAAAACAATCTGATGCTGCAGCAGAATCCGAGTCAAACTACAAGTCCAAAGGTGTTACATCACCTCCACTTGGGCCCATTGGCCTTGTACGACCTAGATTTAGTTTTAGGCTGCCTTGGGACGTCCTCCCACCTCCTTGGCCGCCACCCCTTGCTCCTATATAAGTAGATCCATCTAGTAGCTTTTCCTTGGGATTTGTTTAGTTAAAAGTTAGCCATTGCAACTTCGTGTACTTCGTTTGTGTCCAACGACCAGACCAAGACCGCTTACGGATCCCCACCATTATCAATACGTCATATATATTTGCAATATTCAGATTGCTTTATCATATTCTTGCTCGTTCTTCGATTGCTTGCAGGAATAGACCTTCGTGGTCAGGCTGACTGTGCTTCCGGCATCGTCAGTAACCTCAGGAGATTGGTTTAACGATTGCTAAGGCGCAACGTCGTGCACGTTTGTAGTCGGATCGTCAAAGTCGTCTCCACCAAATCGATAGTTATCATCTCATCGAAAGATCGGGACACCCTCGCCTCTATCAAGTGGTATCAGTTTTCAGGTTGCTCGGTGAGAATTTCCAGTTTTCCTAGATTAGATTTATTTTCTTACCTATTGTCCAAGAAAAAGCCACAAAAAGAGTTAGATCTATTCATCCTTGGTCCAAGCCAGTCTGAGCCTTTGCAATTTTCTTTTCATTGCTTGCATAGTTGAATAATCGGTTGCATCGTCGTGTCAAGTTGCTGGTCTTAGTGTCTAGTTCGTTTAGAGTTTTGAGTTCTGTTCACATTAGTCACGCCACCGCTGCATCATTATCTCTTCCGCTGTCCACCACCCATCCATCAATTTCCACCACGTGCTACCCACCATTCATTGTCATAATAATAGTTGAGATCGTTCACATCTTCACTTGATCCAATCTGCATCTTATCTAGTTTGTTTTGGAAAGAGGGAGAAAAAAAAGAGAGAAAAAAACGAGAGAAAAAAGAGAGAAAAAAAAAGTCAGAGAAAAAAAAGAAGAGAAAGAAAAAAAAAGTGTGAGGAAAAAAAAGAGAAAAAAAACAAAATTCGGATCTTTTTAGACTCAATCTCGTAGTTGAATTCGGATTGGAATCTGTTTTGTGCACTGTTCAGTAAAACAGCTTGGCTGTTGTTTCACATCATTATCTTTACTGCCGTTGTGATCTTCACTTATATCTTGTTGTCCAGAGCTACTTAGTATCCTTCATTGATGCTGGTTGTGCTACGACGTGACCTCATTAGTGTTCTAGGCTCGCGTCTCTAGTTCGGTCTAGCCTAGGACCAGCACAGTACCGTCGTTGAGCGTTTATTCAACATTGCATCTCTGAATTGATTATTGCTAATCTTTTGCTACCATATATAGCCAACCCAGCTCCACATATTTCTACACCGTGTATACGCACGTTCCCCTGGCAATCGCTTTACACAATCTTCAGAGTTATTTGACACCGCTGGTTGCCTGTCACCACCTGC
>NW_021285071.1:0-1678 GCF_002162155.2 Triticum dicoccoides
AAGTCGGAGCATGGTTTATTTTTTGATTGTCTTCCTTATGAGTGGCAGTCGGGGACAAGCGATGGTCTTTTCCTACCAATCTATCCCCTAGGAGCATGAGCGTAGTACTTTGCTTCAATAGCTAATAGATTCTTGCAATAAGTATGTGAGTTCTATATGACTAATGTTGAGTCCATGGATTATACGCACTCTCACCCTTCCACCATTGCCAGCCTCTCTAGTACCGCACAGCTTTCACCGGTGCAATAAACCCACCATATACCTTCCTCAAAACAGCCACCATACATACCTATTATGGCATTTCTATAGCCATTCCGAGATATATTGCCACGCAACTTCCGGGATGTGCAATGACTCAAGAGTGACATGTATGAAAGAATTATGAAAGGTGGCTTTGCCACAAATACTATGTCAACTACATGATCATGCAAAGTAACATGACAATGATAGAACGTGTCATAATAAAATGGAACGGTGGAAAGTTGCATGGAAATATTTCTCAGAATGGCTATGGAAATGCCATAATAGGTAGGTATGGTGGCTGTTTTGAGGAAGGTATATCGTGGGTGTATGGTACCGACGAAAGTTGCGCGGTACTAGAGAGGCTAGCAAGGGTGGAAGGGTGAGGGTGCGTATAATCCATGGACTCAACATTAGTCATAAAGAACTCACAAACTTATTGCAAAAATTTATTAGCTATCAAAGCAAAGTACTACACGCATGCTCCTAGGGGAAGGGTTGGTAGGAGTTAACCATCGCGCGGTCCCGACCTCTACATAAAGGATGACAATCAATAAATAAATGATGCTCCAACTTCATCACATAACGGTTCACCATACGTGCATGCTACGGGAATCATAAACTTTAACACACGTATTTCTACCAATCCAGAATTACTCACTAGCATGACTCTAATATCACCATCTTTATATCTCAAAACAATCACAAGGAATCAAACTTCTCTTAGTATTCAATGCACTTTATATGAAAGTTTTATTATATCCCTCTTGGATGCTTATCATATTAGGACTAAGTTTATAACCAAAGAAAATTACAATGCTTTTTAGAGAAACTCTCAAAATAATATAAGTGAAGCATGAGAGTTCAATAATTTCTTACAAAAAATAAGGCCACCGTCGTGCTCTAAAAAGATATAAGTGAAGCACTACACTACTGGAATCAACAGATTTGCCGTCTGCTCACTCTTTGCCGTCTGCTAGTGGACGACAAAGGTAGGCTTTGCTATCAACCACCAGAAAGCAGACGGCAAAGAGGCAGCGGACAGTAAAGGTAGGCTTTGCCATCAGCCAACTCTTTACCGTCTGCTAGCGGACGACAAAGCGGGGGTTTGGCCCAACGGCTGTCAAACCCTAACGGGACCCCTCTTTGCTGTACGCTAGCAGACGACAAAGGAGAGGCCGACGACAGAGCTTCAAAATTAACTTAACGGGGCTGTGCCCCCGCCGTCGCCTTCTCTCTGTCTCCTCTCCTCTTTCCTCCCTCTCCCACCCCGCGCCATTGCCGCTGCACCCTCCCCGCGCCTTCGCCGCCCCCTCCCCGCCCCGTCACCGCCCCCTCCCTGGCTTCCCACTCCCTCCTGAGCATCCCCGTTGCCGCCTCCCCACCGCAGCCGTGGGTCAGCCGCCCGTCGCCGCCCCCAGTAGCGCTGCCCGTCGCC
>NW_021285071.1:1688-4364 GCF_002162155.2 Triticum dicoccoides
GCAGATGTGTTTCACGCTTTTTTGTACTCCACACCAGTATGCCTAGGTTAACCCATCCACCAAGAGCCTGTGTACTGAACTTTCAGACATTCTACATAAGACGCGCAAACAAAAAAGTTGTGTCATTAGAACATTGCCTTAGATGCCAAAGTAAACATACAAGAGCAGTTTTCTAGAATTTTACCATTTTGGTGGAATATCCATATAAATGATCATGCGCTACACCATGGATACGTTTTGTGCCTCACTATATACAACCAATATATTGGTACGACACTAAACCACCTTGGTAAAATAAATCAGGAGTGAATCATGCTGGGACACTAAATCCAGCTATAACCAACTTCTTTCTCAGTGCCAGTTCTCCTAATTTGACTTCTCAAACTATCAATCACAACCCATCTATTCCTTGATCCATGTACACTGATGAGGTGGAGATAAGGCATTTTAGTACCAGGATTTATGGCAATTAACCGACTTGCTGCATGCTCTGCCAACTTATCATTGCCACTTAGGGATCAGTGGCCGGGCATGGAGCTGTTTCTTTCGCAAGCTCAGTTTAAAAAAAACAGGTCCATATCTATTTTTTTTTAAATAGAGAAAATACCAAGGTTTTGCAAATACCGCAGTATTAAAAACATCATTTTTAGTGGCAGCCAAACACCCCACAGTAAATGAAATTATGGTAATATCAAATACTGTAGTATTCTCAAAATACTTAGAAATAACAAAGCAATCAAATGAGGCCTTAGTTTAGTTTAATTAGTTTAAGGAAAAAGGTTAGTTTAGTTTTTTTTCAGCTTTTAAGAATAAACAAGAAAGATGAAAAAAAAGAAGTAAAAGAAGAAGAGGAAGAAGAAGATGAAGAGGAAGAAGAAGAAGATGAAAAAAAAAGAACAATAAGTAGAAGAAGAAGGAGAAGAAGAAGAAGAAGAAACAAGAAGATGAAAAAAAGTAGTAGAAGAAGATGAAACAAAGAAGTAGGAAAAGTAGAAAAAGAGGGTCGCCGATGGTCGAGGGTCGCCGAGGGGTCGAGGGTCGTGATGTCTGCTAGAACTACGTCGTATTTCCCCAAAGAGGAAGGGATGATGCAGATAGCGACGGTAGGTATTTCCCTCAGTGATGAGACCAAGGTTATCGAACCAGTAGGAGAACCTCCTCACAACACGTAAACAACACCTGCACACAAATAACAAATGCTCGCAACCCGTCATGTTAAAGGGGTTGTCAATCCCTTTTGGGTACGGCCCCTCAAGATAGGCAAATAATATGAGGTAAAAGTGGTAGATAGGATAAATAGATCGCGGAAAAAAATAAATTGCAGCAAGGTATTTTTGTATTTTTGGTTCAATAAATATGAAAATAAATGCAAAGGAAAATAGATCGCAAAGACAAATATGATGAAAAGAGACCCGGGGGCCGTAGGTTTCACTAGTGGCTTCTCTCAAGAAAAATAACAAACGGTGGGAAAACAATTACTGTTGGGCAATTGATAGAACTTCAAATAATCATGACGATATCCAGGCAATGATCATTATATAGGCATCACGTCCAAGATTAGTAGACTGACTGATACGTATCCAACGTATCTATAATTTTTGATGTATTCATGCCATGTTTATAATATTTTTACATGATTTTTGTATGATTTGATTAGAACTAACCCGGACTGACGCTGTTTTCAGCAGAACTGGCGTGGTGTTGTTTTTGTGCAGAAATAAAAGTTCTCGGAATGGGCTGAAAATCAATGAAGATTTTTTTTAGAAAATATAAAAAATACTAGAATGAAAAGCTACCGGATAAGTGTCGCGTGGGCCCTGTGAGGGTGGAGGGCACGCCCCCTGCCTCGTGGACTCCCTATGGGCGCCCCAGACGTGAAACCAGTGCCAACCCCTCCTATAAATCCCCAAACTTCTAGAACAAAACCTAATCGGGAGTTCCGCCGCCGCAAGCCTGTGTAGCCACCAAAAACCAATCGGTACCCTGTTCTGGCAACCTGCCGGAGGGGGGATCCATCACCGATGGCCATCTTCATCATCCCGGCGCTCTCCATGACGAGGAGGGAGTAGTTCACCCTCGAGGCTGAGGGTATGTACAAGTAGCTATGTGTTTGATCTCTCTCTCTCTCTCTCTCTCTCTCTCTCTCTCTCTCTCCTTGTTCACTTAATTGTGGACATCCATCTTTTGGGAATCTCGGTGAATTGCCGTTGAGTTCACCAGACACCTCCTTGTCCTCTCCTTGGGTTAATGATGGAATCTTGATAACAGAAATCACTTCATAGTTCATTTCCCCGAGAATCTTACAATGTCATCTCGTCAGTTTGCGTTGCACCTTTTTCTTCTCAGGTATCCTAAGTCTGAGGTATCCTGACACCAACCGGATCTGAATCTCGGTCAGATATGATGGTTGGTACATACCTCCAAGAGTTGTAACATTGATCTCTACGTGACCCGGTAACATGATGTCATGCCTAGCACCCCCCCCCCCCGGCTGGAGGACCTATCATTATAGATTCCTTTTCAGCAAGGTTATCCATTCATCCATGAGGAAATTGTAAGACTTATTCTACAAGTTATTCTTGATGGATCCTTCGTGTTTCCAAAGTCTGATCTTCACCTGAAGACCATGTCACTGCTATCTCGAAGCATGTCAATGGTACTCCGATTTTCAACAGG
>NW_021285072.1:0-1554 GCF_002162155.2 Triticum dicoccoides
TTTCCACAAGACGTGCCACCGGGATTACCGCCTATTCGAGGGATTGAGCATCAGATTGACTTAATTCCCGGTGCTTCACTGCCAAACCGTGCACCATACCGTACCAATCCAAAGGAGACGAAGGAGATTATGCGTCAAGTACAAGAGCTTCTCGACAAAGGTTATATACGCGAATCCCTTAGTCCTTGTGCTGTTCCTATTATTCTAGTGCCGAAAAAGGATGGTACATCACGTATGTGTGTTGATTGTAGAGGCATTAATAATATTACTATTCGTTATCGTCATCCTATTCCTAGGCTCGATGATATGCTTGATGAATTGAGTGGCTCTACAACATTCTCCAAAGTTGATTTGCGTAGTGGATACCATCAAATTCGTATGAAGTTGGGGGATGAATGGAAAACAGCATTTAAAACTAAGTTTGGATTATATGAGTGGTTACTCATGCCTTTTGGGTTAACTAATGCGCCTAGTACTTTCATGAGACTAATGAACGAAGTTTTACGTGATTTCATTGGACGATTTGTGATAGTCTATTTTGATGATATACTGATTTATAGCAGATCTTTGGAAGAACATTTGGAACATTTACGTGCTGTTTTTATTGCTCTATGTGATGCACGTTTGTTTGGTAACCTTGGGAAGTGCACCTTTTGCACCGACCGAGTATCTTTTCTTGGCTATGTTGTTACTCCACAGGGAATTGAAGTTGACAAAGCCAAGATTGAAGCTATTGAGAGTTGGCCGCAGCCCAAAACGGTCACACAAGTGAGGAGTTTTCTTGGCCTCGCTAGATTCTATAGGCGTTTTGTGAGAGATTTCAGCACCATTGCTGCACCTCTCAACGAGCTTACAAAGAAGATTGTGCCTTTTGTTTGGGGTACCGCACAGGAAGAAGCCTTCACGGTATTGAAAGATAAGTTGACACATGCTCCTTTACTCCAACTTCCTGATTTTAATAAGACTTTTGAGCTTGAATGTGATGCTAGTGGAATTGGATTAGGAGGTGTGTTATTACAAGATGGCAAACCTGTTGCATACTTTTCTGAAAAATTGAGTGGGCCTAGTCTGAATTATTCTACTTATGATAAAGAATTATATGCTCTTGTTCGGACTTTAGAAACATGGCAACATTATTTATGGCCCAAAGAATTTGTTATACATTCTGATCATGAATCTTTGAAACATATTAAAAGTCAAGTTAAACTGAATCGTAGACATGCTAAATGGGTTGAATTCATTGAGACTTTCCCTTATGTCATTAAACACAAGAAGGGAAAAGAAAATGTTATTGCTAATGCATTGTCTCGTCGCTATACTATGCTTTCACAACTTGACTTCAAAATATTTGGTTTGGACACCATCAAAGATCAATATGTGCATGATGCTGATTTTAAAGATGTAATGCAGAATTGTAAAGAAGGAAGAATGTGGAACAAGTTTGTCGTTAACGATGGATTTGTGTTTCGTGCTAACAAGCTATGCATTCCAGCTAGCTCCGTTCGTCTTTTGTTGTTGCAGGAGGCGCATGGAGGAGGATTAATGGGACACTTT
>NW_021285073.1:0-1084 GCF_002162155.2 Triticum dicoccoides
TTCAAAATGACCTATTCAACCCAGGCTAGCTCTAAAATGACCTATACTTAGCATTTTTCCTCCAAAATGACTTAATATGCTTAGCTAGCTCAGAAATTACATAATAAGCTTAATTAGCTCCAAAATGACCTATTTAACCTAGGATAGCTCTAAAATGACCTATACTTAGCATTTTTTCCTTCAAAATGACTTAATATGCTTAGCTAGCTTAAAAATGAGCTATACTTAGAATCTTTTCCTCCAAAATTAGTTAATATGCTTAACTAGCTCTAAAATGACATAATATGCTTAAGAAATGACATAGTTTAGCCCCTAAATGACTTCACATGCTTAGCTAGCTCCAAAATGACATAATAAGCTTAATTAGCTCCAAAATGATGTATTTAACCTAGGATAGCTCTAAAATGACCTATACTTAGCATTTTTCGTCCAAAATGACTTAATATGCTTAGCTAGCATAAAAATGACCTATTTAACCTAGGATAGCTCTAAAATGACCTATACTTAGCATTTTTTCCTCAAAAAAGACTTAATATGCTAAGCTAGCTCTAAAATGATATAGTATGCTTAAGAAATGACATATTTTAGGTCCTAAATGACTTCATATGCTTAGCTAGCTCGAAAATAACATAATAACCTTACTTAGCTTCAAAATGACCTATTCAACCCAGGCTAGCTCTAAAATGACCTATACTTAGCATTTTTTCCTCCAAAATGACTTAATATGCTTAGCTAGCTCAAAAATTACATAATAAGCTTAATTAGCTCCAAAATGACCTATTTAACCTAGGATAGCTCTAAAATGACCTATACTTAGCATTTTTTCCTTCAAAATGACTTAATATGCTTAGCTAGTTTAAAAATGACCTATACTTAGAATCTTTTCCTCCAAAATTAGTTAATATGCTTAACTAGCTCTAAAATGACATAATATGCTTAAGAAATGACATAGTTTAGCTCCTAAATGACTTCACATGCTTAGCTAGCTCCAAAATGACATAATAAGCTTAATTAACTCCAAAATGACATATTTAACCTAGGATAGCTCTAAAATGACCTATACTTAGCATTTTTCCTCCAAAAT
>NW_021285074.1:0-2915 GCF_002162155.2 Triticum dicoccoides
TTGTCTACTATGCTTAGGGCTGTTTTGAAGAATAATAAGAAAATGTGGGAGGAATGCTTGCCTCATATTGAATTTGCTTATAATCGTTCATTGCATTCTACTACTAAGATGTGCCCTTTTGAAGTTGTGTATGGTTTCCTACCTCGTGCACCTATTGATTTGTTGTCTCTTCCATCTTCGGAGAAGGTTAATTTTGATGCTAAACAACGTGCTGAATTGATTTTAAAAATGCATGAGTTAACTAAGGAAAACATTGAGCGTATGAATGCTAAATATAAACTTGCTGGAGATAAGGGTAGAAAACATGTTGTGTTTGCACCTGGAGATCTTGTTTGGTTACATTTGCGTAAGGATAGATTTCCTGATTTGCGCAAATCAAAGCTAATGCCACGTGCTGATGGTCCCTTTAAGGTGTTAGATAAAATAAATGATAATGCATATAAACTTGAGCTGCCTGTAGATTTTGGGGTTAGTCCCACTTTTAACATTGCAGATTTGAAGCCTTATTTGGGTGAGGAAGATGAACTTCCGTCGCGGACGACTTCATTTCAAGAAGGGGAGGATGATGAGGACATCAATACAATTGTTACACCCACAGCCCCTGCTGCTATACATACTGGACCAATTACTAGAGCTCGTGCACGCCAACTAAATTACCAGGTACTTTCATTTCTTGGTAATGATTCTAATGTTCATGAGAATATGATGCTGCCTAAATTGGATACATTTGTTTTGCTTACAAATGAAGGGCCTAGCTTGGAGAAGGATGAACATTGGAGCAAGAACAAGTATGGAGATGATGGCATGCGCAAGGGGAACAAGAACGGAGTTACAAGTGATGATTTCAGGACTTTGAAGCCACCATAATGGGTGCATGAAGCCTTGGACGAAATATACAAGATGCCACTTCATAAATTTCGTCCCGAGGCTATTTTAGGTGCTGCGTCACCTTATTATTGGGCCAGGTGATGAGGACATGACTACCTTGGATATGACCAAAAATATTGCATATATGCATATTTGTCAGGTGATTTCTAGTGCAAACTATTCAATAATCTATTTATGTTATCCAGAAAAAGCCACACAAAAAAAGTTAGATCTGTTCATCCTTTATCCAAGCCAGTCTGAGCCTTTGCAATTTTCTATTCATTGCTTGCATAGTTGAATTATCGGTTGCATCGTCGTGTAAGTTGCTGGTCTTAGCGTCTAGTTCCTTTAGAGTTTCGAGTTCTGTTCACATTAGTCACGCCGCCGCTGCATCATTATCCCTTCCGCTGTCCACCATCCCATCTATTAATTTCCACCACGTGCTACGCACTGTTCATTGTCATAATCATAGTTGAGGTCATTCACATCTTCGCCTGATCTAATCTGCATCTTATCTAGTTTGTCTTGAAAAAAAAAGATAGAGAAAAAAAAGAGAAAAAAGGAAAAAAAGAAAAAGAGAGAGAAGAAAAAGGAAAAAAAAAGCGTGAGAAAAAAAAAGAGAGAAGAAAAAAAATTGGATCTATCTAGAATCAATCCCGTACCTGAATTCGGATTGGAATCTGTTTTGCGCACTGTTCAGTAAAACAGGTGTATCTTCCTCATACGAAGTCCGTTTTGGCTCCGTGAGTACTCAAATTGAAGCTAGCGACGAGCCGCATCTAAATAGTTGCAGAAGCTAGTTTAATATTTGACACCTCAAAATCGGCTTCTAAATAGGTCTTTTTGCCCTCCGAAGTTCATGAACACAGCTTGTTCCAATTTTTCAGGCCAGTTTTAGAATTTTTTGACTCCTCATATCAACTCAGAATTGAGTGATTCTTTTTGCATTGGAAAGCTTGAGTTAATAGCATTCTTTGAAAGAATTTATCAGAAAATTGTCTTAAACTTTTCAAGAGGAAAGTTGGAGAGAGAGTTGTTGTATATCCTGCTTGGCAGTTGTTTTTCATCATTATCTTCACTGCCGTTGTGATATTCACTTATATCTTGCTGTCAAGAGCTACTTAGTATCCTTCATTGATGCTAGTTGTGCTACGCCGTGACCTCATTAGTGTTCTAGGCTCGCGTCTCTAGTACGGTCTAGCCTAGGACCAGCACAGTACCGTCGTTGAGCGTTTATTCAACATTGCATCTTTGAATTGATTATTGCTAATCTTTTGCTACCATATATAGCCAACCTAGCTCCACATATTTCTACACCGTGTATACGTACGCTCTCCCTGGCAATCGCTTTACTCAATATTCAGAGTTACTTGACACCGCTGGTTGCCGATCACCGCCTGCTGCATGGTAAGAACTTGTAAGACATTGATATTTGCTTTACTGTGAGCGTTTTACCACCACATCCTAGTAGTTATAGGAACATTATTTTTGGGTTTTGTTTCTTGTTCTACTAATCATGACAGGATCCAGAGTCAATTCGTGGGCTTTGTCGATCGCGGGAGACGTGCCACCACCTTTGCAAATACCACAACCGTCACGAGACGTGCACAAACATCCAAATGCACATGATCAGGTTAATGTATCTATACCACCATTTAATGGCCGTTTTAAACCTGCTTTATATATTGAATGGGAGTTCGACATAAAAAATATATTTGCTTCCCATAATTTCAATGAACATAAAAAGGTTAAGGTTGCGGTTGGTTCTTTCACTGGTTATGCTTTGGTTTGGTGGAGTGAATATTGTCGGTTACACCCTGATTATATACCTACTACTTGGGATGATTTGAAACTTGCCATGCGACATACTTTCGTCCCTGCTTATTATACTCGTGACATGATTAAGAAGTTGCAACACTTAAAACAAGGTAGTGAAACTGTAACAAAATATTATGATGATTTACAAACTACCTTGTTGCATTCCTCTTTAGAAGAAAGTGAAGATGATTTTATGGATAGATTTTGGGGAGGATTAAACCGTGATATTC
>NW_021285075.1:0-951 GCF_002162155.2 Triticum dicoccoides
AGTGTAAAACTATTTTAACTAGCCTGTAGAGCTAGTTCAACTCTAGTGTAAAATTATTTGAACTAGCTTGCAGAGCTAGTTCAACTCTAGTGTAAAATTATTTGAACTTGTTTGTAGAGCTAGTTCAACTCTTGTGTAAAATAATTTGAACTAGCCTGTAGAGCTAGTTCAACTCTAGTGTAAAATTATTTGAACTAGCCTGTAGAGCTAGTTCAACTCTAGCGTATAATTATTTAAACTAGCTTGTAGAGCTAGTTCAACTCTAGTGTAAAATTATTTGTACTAGGCTATAGAGCTAGTTCAACACTATTGTAAAATTATTTGAACTAGGTTATAGACCTAGTTCAACTCTAGTGTAAAATTATTTGTACTAGGTTATAGAGCAAGTTCAACTCTAGTGTAAAATAATTGACCTAGCTTGCAGAGCTAGTTCAACTCTACTGTAAAATTATTTGTACTAGGTTATAAGGCTAGTTGAACTCTAGTGTAAAAGTATTTGTACTAGGTTATAGAGTATGTTCAACTCTAGTGTAACATTATTTGAACTAGCTTGTATTGCTAGTTCAACACTAGTGTAAAATTATTTGTACTAGGTTATAGAGCTAGTTCAACTCTAGTGTAAAATTATTTGTACTAGGTTATCGAGCTAGTTCAACTCTAGTGTAAAATTATTTGAACTAGCTTGTAGAGCTAGTTCAACTCTAGTGTAAAATTATATGAACTATAGGGTTATAGAGCTAGTTCAACTTTAGTATAAAATTATTTGAACTAGCCTATAGTGCTAGTTCAACTCTAGTGTAAAATTATTTGTACTAGGCTATAGAGCTAGTTCAACACTACTGTAAAATTATTTGAACTAGGTTATAGACCTAGTTCAACTCTAGTGTAAAATTATTTGTACTAGGTTATAGAGCAAGTTCAACTCTAGTGTAAAATAATTGACCTAGCTTG
>NW_021285076.1:0-1374 GCF_002162155.2 Triticum dicoccoides
AGTATTGATGACCGACATGTAAACGCACCCCGCCGTTCGTTAATCGTGGAAATCACACCGGGGCCCCAAAACAGTGAGTGTTGATGACCGACACCTAAACGCACCTTAGGGTTCAACAACTATGGAAATCGCTTTGGGACCCCTAAATGGTGAGTAATAGCCCACGAATCGCGTCAGAATTGGCCAAAACTGTGAGTGTTGACGACAGACACGCAAACGCACACCGGGGATTGTCAATCGTGGAAATCGCTCTGGGACGCCCAAACGGTGAGTAATAGTGCACGAAACGGACGAGAATTGGCCAAAATTGCGAGTGTTTATGACCGACACGTAAATGCACCCCGGAGTTCGTCAATCGTGGAAATCACTCCGGGACCCCAAAACTAAGTAATAATCCAAGAAATGGGCCATAATCGTCCCAAAGTGCGCTTGTTGATGATCGACACATAAGCGCACCATGGGGTCAAACAACCGTGGAAATCACTTCGGGGCCCCAAAATGGTGAGTAATAGTCCATGAAATGGGCCAGAATCTGCCAAAACTGTGAGTGTTGATGACCGACACGTAAACGGACCTTAGGGTTCAACCACCATGGAATCGCTTCGGGACCCCTAAATGATGAGTAATAGTCCATGAATCGCGTCAGAATTGGCCAAAACTGTGAGTGTTGGCGACAGAGACACAAACGCACCCCGGGGATTGTAAATCGTGGAAATCGCTCTGGGACGCCAAAACGGTGAGTAATAGTACACAAAACGGACCAGAAATTGGCCAAAATTGTGAGTGTCATTGACCGACACGTAAATGCACCACGGGGTTCGTAAATCGTGGAAATCACGCTTGGACCCAAGAACAGAGTAGTAGTCCAACAAACGGGCCAGAACCGGCCAAAACTGTGAGTGTTGATGACCGACACGTAAATGCACCCTGCGGTTCGTTAACCGTGGAAATCACTCCGGGGCCCCAAAACAGTGACTAATAGTCCATGAAACAGGCCAGAATCAGCCAAAACTGTGAGTGTTGATGACTAACACGTAAGTGCCCCTTGGGGATCAACCACTATGGAAATCACTTCAGGACTAGAAAACGGTGACTAAAAGTCCACAAAATGCGTTAGAATTGGCCAAAACTGAGAGTGTTCATAACCAACACGTAAGCGCACCCAGGGGTTCATTGATTGTGGAAATTATTTCGGGGCCCCAAAACAATGAGTAATTGTCCACGAAACGGGCCAGAATTGGCCAAAACTACTAGTATTGATGACTGACATGTAAACGCACCCCGCGGTTCGTTAATCGTGGAAATCACACCGGGGCCCCAAAACAGTGAGTAATAGTCCATGAAACAGGCAGAATCAGCCAAAACTGTGAGTGT
>NW_021285077.1:0-1351 GCF_002162155.2 Triticum dicoccoides
CGAGAATCGTCACTCATGGAAATCACTCTGGGGCCCCAAAACGGTGAGTAATAGTGCACGAAACGGACCAGAATCAGCCAAAAATGTGAGTGTTGATGACCGACACGTAAAAGCGCCCCAGGGTTCGTATGTCGTGGAAATCACTTTGGGACCCGAAACATTGAGTAATAATCCATGAAACGGGCCAGAATCAGCCAAAACTGTGTGTTGATGACCGTAACATAAACGCACGCTGGGGTTTTTCAATCATGGAGATCACTCCGGATCCCAAAACAGTGATTAATAGTCCATAAAACGGGCCAGAATCGGCTAAAATTGCGAGTGTTGATGACCTACACGTAATCGCACCCTGCGCTTCGTCAATCATGGAAATCACTTTGGGACCCCAAACAGTCAGTTATAGTCCACGGAACGGGCCAGAATCGGCCAAACTTGCGAGTGTTGTTGACCAAAACGTAATCGCACCCTGGGGTTCAACAACTATGGAAATCACTTCGGGGACCCAAAACGGTGAGTAATAGTCCATGAAAACGGCCAGAATTGGACAAAACTGAGAGTGTTGACGACGCACACGTAAACACACCCCAGGGATCGTCAATCGAGGAACTCGCTTTGGGAAACCAAAACAGTGATCAATAGTCCAGGAAATGAGCCAGAATTGGCCAAAATTACGAGTGTTGATGACCGACACATAAGCGCACCTTGGGGTTCAATAACTATGGAAACCGCTTTGGGAGCCAAAATGGTGAGTAATAGTCAACAAAATGGGTCAAAATTGGACAAAGCTGTGAGTGTTGACGACGGACATGTGAACGCACCCCGAGAATCATCACTCATGGAAATCACTCTGGGGCCCCAAAACGGTGAGTAATAGTGCACGAAACGGACCAGAATCAGCCAAAAATGTGAGTGTTGATGACCGACACGTAAAAGCGCCCCAGGGTTCGTATGTCGTGGAAATCACTTTGGGACCCGAAACATTGAGTAATAATCCATGAAACGGGCCAGAATCAGCCAAAACTGTGTGTTGATGACCGTAACATAAACGCACGCTGGGGTTTTTCAATCGTGGAGATCACTCCGGATCCCAAAACAGTGATTAATAGTCCATAAAACGGGCCAGAATCGGCTAAAATTGCGAGTGTTGATGAACTACACGTAATCGCACCCTGCGCTTCGTCAATCATGGAAATCACTATGGGACCCCAAACAGTCAGTTACAGTCCACGGAACGGGCCAGAATCGGCCAAACTTGCGAGTGTTGTTGACCAAAACGTAATCGCACCCTGGGGTTCAACAACTATGGAAATCACTTCGGGGACCCAAAACGGTGAGTAATAGTCCATGAAAA
>NW_021285078.1:0-1094 GCF_002162155.2 Triticum dicoccoides
CGCGCCCGCTCGCCCGAGCCGCTGCCAGAGCGCGCCGCCCGCTGCCTAACCGGCGACCGCCGCCGCTGGCCTCCCGACCGTGCCGCCCGTGCTCGCCCTCCGCGTCGCCCGCGCCTCCGCCGTCGTCCTCCTGTCCCCGCCGCCAGGTCGCCTTGCCGCCGCCTCCGAGCGCCGTCACCCGCCCCGACCCCGACGGCCATGGATTCGGCCGGGATGGAGCCCACGCCCCCGGATCCGGCGACCCCGAGCCTCTCCAGCCATCTTCATCCCCGACTTCGGCGAGCATCTTCGGCCGCCTCGAAATCCATGCAGATCCAGATCCAGCAGGTTGACCCCCGAAATATCTCTGAGTCCAGAAAATATTGCATTCTGATGCCATGTTCATCGTGCCATAACTTCTTGCATGTAGCTCTGATTTATGCATATGATATATAAAAATGTTCATTGTGAGATGCTCTTCATTTCGTTCCATTGTGCCATGCTTTTTTGAGTTCATCTTGATGACATTATCATCGTTGCAAGAGTGCTATATGGTGTTAACTGCTGCCTGTTATCATAACTTGCGATTTTGTCTTTTTCATTGCATTTTGTGTGTGCATCCTATGAGCTTGATGTCTACATGAGTTTTTAGCTACTTCATGTCATCTTTACTATGGTGCAATACATGTATTTTTGTCAGTCTTGTAGTGAGTGCATCGAGCCCGTGAAGTAGGGTACTTGCTGTTACTGTTTTGCTAGGCTGAATCTGTTATATCATGATGCTATGTAAACCTGCTGCTACAAGTCATTCTATGCATAATTTGGAGATGTTCACTAAGGGTGTTTTGTTATACATGTCATGCTCTATCCATCCATGTCCTTGGTGGAATTTATAGCCTGCTCTTGCAACGTTGTTAGTTGCAGGTGAAGTTGAAGATTGCTCCTTGATGGACAGGATTATGTTGGGATATCACAATATCTCTTATTTAATTAATGCATCTATATACTTGGTAAAGGGTGGAAGGCTCGGCCTTATGCCTAGTGTTTTGTTCCACTCTTGCCGCCCTAGTTTCTGTCATACTGATGTTATGTTCCTTGATTTTGCGTTCCTTATG
>NW_021285079.1:0-1000 GCF_002162155.2 Triticum dicoccoides
TGGCAAATGGACGTCAAAACGGCATTCCTTAATGGTTTCCTTAAGGAAGAATTGTATATGATGCAGCCAGAAGGTTTTGTCGATCCTAAGAATGCTGACAAAGTGTGCAAGCTCCAACGCTCGATTTATGGGCTGGTGCAAGCATCTCGGAGTTGGAACATTCGCTTTGATGAGATGATCAAAGCGTTTGGGTTTACACAGACTTATGGAGAAGCCTGCGTTTACAAGAAAGTGAGTGGGAGCTCTGTAGCATTTCTCATATTATATGTAGATGACATACTTTTGATGGGAAATGATATAGAACTCTTGGACAGCATCAAGGCCTACTTGAATAAAAGTTTTTCAATGAAGGACCTTGGAGAAGCTGCTTATATATTAGGCATCAAAATCTATAGAGATAGATCGAGACGCCTCATAGGTCTTTCACAAAGCACATACCTTGATAAGATATTGAAGAAGTTCAATATGGATCAATCCAAGAAGGGGTTCTTGCCTGTGTTGCAAGGTACGAAATTGAGCTCAGCTCAATGTCCGACCACGGCAGAAGATATAGAAGAGATGAGCGTCATCCCCTATGCCTCAGCCATAGGTTCTATTATGTATGCCATGCTGTGTACCAGACCTGATGTAAACCTTGCCGTAAGTTTGGTAGGTAGGTACCAAAGTAATCCCGGCAAGGAACACTGGACAGCGGTCAAGAATATCCTGAAGTACCTGAAAAGGACTAAGGAAATGTTTCTCGTTTATGGAGGTGACGAAGAGCTCGTCGTAAAGGGTTACGTCGACGCTAGCTTCGACACAGATCTGGATGACTCTAAGTCACAAACCGGATACGTGTATATTTTGAATGGTGGGGCAGTAAGCTGGTGCAGTTGCAAGCAAAGCGTCGTGGCGGGATCTACATGTGAAGCGGAGTACATGGCAGCCTCGGAGGCAGCACATGAAGCAATATGGGTGAAGGAGTTCATCACCGACCTAGGAGTCATACCCAATGCGTCGG
>NW_021285080.1:0-1328 GCF_002162155.2 Triticum dicoccoides
TTCCCATGTGGCTTCACGGTCGGAATGGTGAGACCACTTAACTTTGAGGAATTTGATTGACTTGTTGCGAGTCTTGCGTTCAGTCTCTTCAAGAATAGCAACTGGGTGCTCACGATAGGAGAGATCTTCTTGGAGCTCAATGTCCTCGAAGTTGACGGTGCGGTCAGGAGTCTTGAAGCACTTTCGAAGCTGAGAGACGTGGAACACATCATGAACATTTGCAAAGTTTGAAGGAAGCTCGAGTTGATAGGCGAGGTCGCCTCTCTTGCTGACAATCTTAAAAGGTCCCACGTATCTAGGGGCTAGTTTCCCTTTGATACCGAAGCGACGAGTACCTTTCATGGGAGAGACGCGGAGGTAAACATGATCTCCGATCTCGAAAACCAAATCACGATGCTTACTATCATAGTAGCACTTCTGGCGGGATTGAGCTGCTTTGAGGTTATCACGAATGACTTTGCACATTTCTTCTGCTTCTGTGATTAAGTCATTACCCAGCAGCTGACGTTCACCGGTTTCAGACCAGTTGAGAGGTGTACGGCACTTCCTGCCATACAGAATTTCAAAGGGGGCCTTGCCCGAACTTGCTTGAAAGCTGTTGTTGTATGAGAATTCAGCATAAGGAAGACAATCCTCCCACTTCATTCCGAAGGAGATCACACAAGCCCTGAGCATATCTTCAAGAATTTGGTTGACACGCTCGACTTGACCGCTCGTTTGAGGATGGAAAGCTGTGCTGAAGCGGATGTTGGTGCCCATGGCCTTCTGAAAAGAATCCCAAAACTTGGAGGTAAAGATGCTGCCACGGTCTGAAGATATCACTTGAGGAATACCGTGCAGAGAGACAATGCGAGAGGTATAGAGTTCCGCCAATTGAGCTGCAGTGGTTGACTCTTTGATAGGCAGAAAATGAGCCACTTTGGTGAGCTTGTCGATGACAACAAATATAGCATCATTGCCACGCTTGGACTTTGGAAACCCAGTCACGAAGTCCATTTCAATGTGGTCAAACTTCCATTCTGGAATGGCAAGAGGTTGGAGGAGACCAGCTGGCCTTTGGTGTTCTGCCTTCACTCTTCTGCAGACATCACATTCATTCACGAATTGAGCGATCTCGCGCTTCATTCGAGTCCACCAATAAGCTTGCTTGAGGTCCTGATACATCTTCGTACTACCAGGGTGGATGGAGAGGAGAGAGTTGTGAGCCTCGTTCATGATCACCTTACGAAGTTCACCTTTGGGCACAACAATTCGATCCTCGAAGAAGAGAGTGTCCTTGTCATCAAGTCGGTAGCACTTGTACTTGGACTGACTCTTTGCAATACCAA
>NW_021285081.1:0-2826 GCF_002162155.2 Triticum dicoccoides
GATATGCTTCCATGAATTTATTTGTAAGAAGTTTTTCTTGGCTGTGTACAAATCAGCACAAATATGTGAGCCTCGGTTCTGAAAACTAAAGAATTCATATATTGGTAGATAGACTATGATTTAGGATATGCTAAACAGAAAGCTTTATAAGATGGAACTATCAATTCATCATGACTTCACTTTGTCCTTTAATTTAATTTAATTTAATATGGTTAGAACTACCATGGTTTTTTAAGTAGTTGGCGCATTAAGAAACAGTATGCTGGATGTTTGGCCTTGCATCCGTCCTTCCATGAATTCATGCTTGTACATTGCTAGTTATTGATTTTTTTGCAGGTCTTCTTCTTCCTCGATCTGGTGCAACAGCAACAATTCAAGGTCATGGTCATGGAGCAGCAGCCATATATTTTTCTTCTTATTCTTCCCTGAGATGACATGAGATGAGGTTTGTTTTCCTCAAGGTCAAGGTGCAGCAGCTCGATTTGATTTGATGTGATTGGATTCAGTTTCCTCATGCCTCTCGGTTTGCATTGCAGGCTCTGTTGGTCGGTCTTCAATTCTTCATGCTGCTGCTGCTACTGGTACATGAGGACCCTCTTCAATTCTGCATCCGTTGCGGCCGCCGCAGCTTCCACCTCTACCCGGCCGCATTCGCAAGTGTAAGCTCCCCCTCCCTCCGTCCTAGATCTTTAGGTCTGTTGCTGTCATGCGCCATGTTCTTGATGTTGCGCGACCTCATGTGGATGCCACAAACGGCGCTGCTCCTGCGTGCAGATTTGATTCGCCGCATTAGTATGCGGTTGTTGTCTCATCGTGGTTGTTCAAACTGAGA
Source organism: Triticum dicoccoides (assembly GCF_002162155.2). Lineage (NCBI taxonomy): Eukaryota > Viridiplantae > Streptophyta > Magnoliopsida > Poales > Poaceae > Triticum > Triticum dicoccoides. The sequence continues at coordinate 833 of NW_021285081.1, forward strand.
TGTACCCAGTTGATTCGTCATCTCGGGTCATAAATTTTTCTGCATTCCCTGTTGCTGTAGCTTGTTGGATGCATAGTTTGATCTCCCAATGGGAATTATTAGTGAATGGTGATGTCTGTGGTCACGAGAATGATGATGTAGTAGCTTGTATGCTTGATGCGTGTATGTCCATCTCTTTACTGTTTTGCTAGAACCATAAATCCTGATGCGCATGATGATCATGGTTTGGTTTGTTAGATCTATTCTGCTGGTGCTTAAAATTTGACATGCCTGGATTCTAAAACAAATTTTACAGCATTCTATGTTGTAGCCAAACACTTGCTCTGTATTTTATATTAAAACCATGGTATTGTGTACCTGCCAACTACGAGTAAATTACTGTAGTTTTTAATACTTTGGTTTTTTTGACACTTTGCTGTTTGATTTACTTTTATTTTGTTCCTAAACATTTTGTTCTACAATGTGCAGATGCTGGCATTTCATTCAGGACAAAGTTGGATGAAGCATAGTTTTACCTCATGGAGCTAGTTCTGGGAGTAACGAACTCCTTGTAGCAGAACTTGTATGTTTGCTAGTTCTGGGAGCTGATCCTATTTGTGTGTTATATGATGTAGCAGAACTTGTAGGGCTCCTGTGATAGACTTGGGCTGATACACTTGGGCTGTATGTGTGTTATCTAATTGTAAACTTGATGCTGATCACATTTTTATGTATGTTATATGATATAGCAGATTGTTTCCTGCTGTTATTTGAAATATTGTGTCTGTTTTCTGTATTTGCATATTGGAATATGAAAGAACATGACCTTGATAGTAGGGTCCCACAAACTAGAACGTCACATTTGGGACACACTTACCAGAATTTGACAATTGGCATACATTAAAAAAGAGAAACAAAGGCTACGGCCCAAAGATAAAAAGGCTATAATGTTGGGCTAGGCCCATGAACTCGACCAAAAATTGACACGAAAAAAATATATAGAAAGGCTGAATTAATGGGCTAGGCCCATGTAGAAATTCGAATTGGACCGGGCTGAATCTTGTGCCACGTCAGATTGCCACGCTGGATGCCTACGTGGCCTGGGGAGGTTGCTAGTGACCAAAACGCCACATTAGACGTATTTTGGTCATAAACGTTTGTGACCATTCCAGAAGAAAGGTCGCTATAGTCAGTTTACGACGCCCAGCTTTTGACCTTATGTTTTTTGTCACAAAAAGGTCATAAATGGAAATTTGTGACCTTTCAGTGACCAATAGTGGTGGTCATAAGTTGACATATTTCTTGTAGTGGTAGCGTGGGCGGCAGCGTCGTCAACTCAGGCGGAGCGTGGCCTCAGGGACGGCGGGGAAGTCGGAGCGGCGGCTCCGGAGAGCACCTCTGTGCTGTGGAGTGTCGGTTTTGGTCGTGTGGACGACAGAGTCGTCGACTCGTGTGGAGTGCGGCCTCGGTGCCGACATGTGTGAGTTTATGTCGTTTGTAAGCTGGAGTGGCGGCTCCAGGTCGTGTGGTGGAGTGGCAACTTTGGTCGTTTGGGCGACAGGAAAGTCGGCTTGTTAGGTACGCAGCCTCGGGGCTGGTGTGTATCGATGTATCGGTTTTCGGCCAATTTTCCTAATAAACTGGCCAATTCACTTCTTCTTAATTTTTTTTCTCGAATACGCACGAGTGTGCGTACTATATTATATAGAAGGAGCCGGGGTAAAGAGCCCGTCCACGTTAGCATTACAGATTACATATATACACTGCACGCTAACTCTACTTCCACCCTCCACCTAGTCACAAGCTATCTACTCTCCGCTGCCCACTCTTCCACCTCAGTAAAGAAGGCGCCCATGTCTCCTTGTAATATGCCCGCTTTCTTCCATACACGGCCCTTTCTTACGACTGCATGGATAATCGTGTTCTTTGAAGGTGTAGCTCCATCGAAGACAATCGAGTTGCGGTGTTTCCATATTTGCCATAGCCCTAGGATGATGATTGCATTTGCATCCCTC
>NW_021285082.1:0-1065 GCF_002162155.2 Triticum dicoccoides
CTTCGGATCTTAAGTAGAAGGTATACCCGACAGTTTCCTTAGGGTATCCTATGAATACGCATTTTTCCGACTTGGGTTCGAGCTTTTCAGGTTGAAGTTTCTTGACATAAGCATCGCATCCCCAAACTTTTAGAAACGACAGCTTAGGTTTCTTTCCAAACCATAATTCATACGGTGTCGTCTCAACGGATTTAGACGGTGCCCTATTTAAAGTGAATGTAGCTGTCTCTAGAGCGTATCCCCAAAATGATAGCGGTAAATCGGTAAGAGACATCATAGACCGCACCATATCCAATAGAGTGCGATTACGACGTTCAGACACACCGTTTCGCTGAGGTGTTCCAGGCGGCGTGAGTTGTGAAACGATTCCACATTTCCTTAAGTGTGTACCAAATTCGTGACTTAAGTATTCTCCTCCACGATCTGATCGTAAGAATTTTATCTTTCGGTCATGTTGATTCTCTACCTCATTCTGAAATTCTTTGAACTTTTCAAAGGTCTCAGACTTGTGTTTCATTAAGTAGACATACCCATATCTACTCAAGTCATCAGTGAGAGTGAGAACATAACGATATCCTCCGCGAGCCTCAACGCTCATTGGACCGCATACATCGATATGTATGATTTCCAACAAGTTGGTTGCTCGCTCCATTGTTCCGGAGAACGGAGTCTTGGTCATTTTGCCCAAGAGGCATGGTTCGCACGTGTCAAACGATTCATAATCAAGAGACTCTAAAAGTCCATCGGCATGGAGCTTCTTCATGCGCTTGACACCAATGTGACCAAGGCGGCAGTGCCACAAGTATGTGGGACTATCGTTATCAACTTTAAATCTTTTGGCATCTACACTATGAACATGTGTAATATTACGCTCGAGATTCATTAAGAATAAACCATTGACCATCGGAGCATGACCATAAAACATATCTCTCATATAAATCGAACAACCATTATTCTCAGACTTAAATGAGTAGCCATCTCGTATTAAACGAGATCCAGATACAATGTTCATGCTCAAACTTGGCACTAAATAACAATTATTAAGGTTCAAAACTAATCCCGTAG
>NW_021285083.1:0-645 GCF_002162155.2 Triticum dicoccoides
TATCCTTCTTTTTCTAAAATTGTAATTTTTGCATATATAAAACTTTTCTAAAATTGTAACTTTCTATATAAAACTTTCCTATCGGGAGGGGGAGAAGATCGAAGAAAAAAAAGAAGAAGAAAAAGAGGAGAAGAAGAAAGGAATAGAGGAGAAGAAGAAAAAATAGAAAAAAAATTCTATTTTTTCTTCTTCTCCTCTATTCCTTTCTTCTTCTCCTCTTCCTTTTCTTCCTCTCCTCGTCTTCTCCTTCTTCTTCTCCTTCTTTCTCTACTTATTTTCCTTTTCCTTATTTTACTTTTTCCTCTCCACTAACATAAAATGCACTAACCTAAAATGCAACAAACATAAAATGCACTAAAGAGGCTCAACTAACCTAAAATCAGTGATAAAATGCACTAACCTAAAATCGATATCTACTAACAACTTAAAAAAATTAATACATATATGAAAAAAAACATCATCATATCATCAACAGAAAAAAAACATCATCATATCATCAACAGAAAAAAACATCATCATATCATCAACAGAAAAATAAACATCATCATATCATCAACATCATCATATCATCAACCTAAAGGGCGCCGGCGCGGGGCGACGACGGCTCAGGGAGGCGATGGGCTCGGGGCGGCGATGGGGCGGGGC
>NW_021285084.1:0-1163 GCF_002162155.2 Triticum dicoccoides
GGGACTTCAACGACGTTTTGAACGTCATGGAGCATATGAGATGTTTCAGGAGTTGAAGTTAATATTTCAAGCAAATGCCCGGATTGAGAGATATGAAGTCTCCAATAAGTTCTATAGCTGCAAGATGGAGGAGAACAGTTCTGTCAGTGAGCATATACTCAAAATGTCTGGGTATAATAATCACTTGATTCAATTGGGAGTTAATCTTCCGGATGATTGCGTCATCGACAGAATTCTCCAATCACTGCCACCAAGCTACAAGAGCTTCGTAATGAACTATAATATGCAAGGGATGAACAAGACTATTCCCGAGCTCTTCGCAATGCTGAAAGCTGCGGAGGTAGAAATCAAGAAGGAGCATCAAGTGTTGATGGTTAACAAGACCACTAGTTTCAAGAAAAAGGGCAAAGGGAAGAAAAAGGGGAACTTCAAGAAGAACGGCAAGCAAGTTGTTGCTCAAGAGAAGAAACCCAAGTCTGGACCTAAGCCTGAAACTAAGTGCTTCTACTGCAAGCAGACTGGTCACTGAAAGCGGAACTGCCCCAAGTATTTGGCGGATAAGAAGGATGGCAAGGTGAACAAAGGTATATGTGATATACATGTTATTGATGTGTACCTTACTAGAGCTCGCAGTAGCACCTAGGTATTTGATACTGGTTCTGTTGCTAATATTTGCAACTCGAAACAGGGACTACAGAATAAGCGGGCACTGGCAAAGGACGAGGTGACGATGCGCGTGGGAAACGGTTCCAAAGTCGATGTGATCGCAGTCGGCACGCTACCTCTACATCTACCTTCGGGATTAATATTAGACCTAAGTAATTGTTATTTGGTGCCAGCGTTGAGCATGAACATTATATCTGGATCTTGTTTAATGCGAGACAGTTATTCATTTAAATCAGAGAATAATGGTTGTTCTATTTATATGAGTAATATCTTTTATGGTCATGCACCCTTGAAGAGTGGTCTATTTTTATTGAATCTCGATAGTAGTAATACACATATTCATAATGTTGAAGCCAAAAGATGCAGAGTTGATAATGAAAGTGCAACTTATTTGTGGCACTGTCGTTTAGGTCATATCGGTATAAAGCGCATGAAGAAACTCCATACCGATGGACTTTTGGAACCACTTGATTATGAATCACTTGGTACTTGCGAAC
>NW_021285085.1:0-838 GCF_002162155.2 Triticum dicoccoides
TGTTCAGTATGCAGCATTCAAAGCGACGTCATCAATTTCGAACATGTTCTGACATCATTTGTTGTTTTTCAGTCATTTACCTAATTGTTTACAGAGATAAATGACTGTGAAATTGAAAATCACTACAAAATAAACTGTGAAAATGTTGAAACTTGGCACGGTATCATCATTTCACCCGCATAGCATGTGCAGAAGAGCAAAGAGGGTCACGGCAAAAACTGGACGCACTTCGTGTACAAACTAGACAATCTCTTTCGGAGAAGGGTTTCAGACGAGAACTCATCTGTTACACGGGAACTTCAATGTTTTTTAAACTTATTTGAACTCCGGACTTCTTTTGTGTTCAGTATGCAACATTCAAAGCGACGTCATCAATTTCCAACATGTTCTGACATCATTTGTTGTTTTTCAGTCATTTACCTAATTGTTTAGAGAGCTAAATGACCATGAAATTGAAAATCACTACAAAATGAGCTGTGAAAATGTTGAAACTTGGCATGGTATCATCATTTCACCCACATAGCATGTGCGAAAGAGTAGAGAGGGTCACGGCAAAAACTGGACGCACTTCGTGTACAAACTGGACAATCTCTTTCGGAGTATCAGGATTTCGTACGAGAACTCATCTATTACACGGGCACTTCAATGTTTTTTAAACTTATTTGAACTCCGGACTTCTTTTGTGTTCAGTATGCAGCATTCAAAGCAATGTCATCAATTTCCAACATGTTCTGACATCATTTGTTTTTTTCCAGTCATTTACCTAATTGTTTAGAGAGCTAACTGACCGTGAAATTGAAAATCACTACAAAATAAACTGTGAAAATGTTGACACTTG
>NW_021285085.1:1017-1974 GCF_002162155.2 Triticum dicoccoides
CGGGCACTTCAATGTTTTTTAAACATATTTGAACTCCGGACTTCTTTTGTGTTCAGTATGCAGCATTCAAAGCGATGTCATCAATTTCCAACATGTTCTGACATCATTTGTTTTTTTCCAGTCATTTACCTAATTGTTTAGAGAGCTAAATGACCGTGAAATTGAAAATCACTACAAAATAAACTGTGAAAATGTTGAAACTTGGCATGGTATCATCATTTCACCTGCATAGCATGTGCGAAAGAGTAGAGAGGGTCACGACAAAAACTGGACGCACTTCGTGTACAAACTGGACAATCTCTGTCGGAGTATCAGGGTTTCGGACGAGAACTCATCTGTTACACGGGCACTTTAATGTTTTTTAAACTTATTTGAACTCCGGATTTCTTTTGTGTTCAGTATGCAGCATTCAAAGCAACGTCATCAATTTCCAACATGTTCTGACATCATTTGTTGTTTTTCAGTCATTTACCTAATTGTTTAGAGAGCTAAATGACTGTGGAATTGAAAATCACTACAAAATGAACTGTGAAATTGTTGAAACTTGGCATGGTATCATCATTTCACCCGCATAGCATGTGCGAAAGAGTAGAGAGGGTCACGGCAAAAAATGGACGCACTTCATGTACAAGCTGGACAATCTCTTTCGGAGTATCAGGGTTTCGGACGAGAACTCATCTGTTACACGGGCACTTCAATGTTTTTTAAACTTATTTGAACTCCGGACTTCTTTTGTGTTCAGTATGCAGCATTCAAAGCGACGTCCTCAATTTCCAACATGTTCTGACATCATTTGTTGGTTTTCAGTCATCTACCTAATTGTTTAGAGAGCTAAATGACCGTGAAATTGAAAATCACTACAAAATGAACTATGAAAATGTTGAAACTTGGCATGGTATCATCATTTCACCCGCATAGCATGTGCGAAAGAGTAGAGAGGGTCACGGCAAAAACTGG
>NW_021285085.1:2596-4259 GCF_002162155.2 Triticum dicoccoides
TATCAGGGTTTCGGACGAGAACTCATATGTTACACGGGCACTTCAATGTTTTTAAACTTATTTGAACTCCGGACTTCTTTTGTGTTCAGTTTGCAGCATTCAAAGAGACGTCATCAATTTCCAACATGTTCTGACATCATTTGTTGTTTTTCAGTCATTTACATAATTGTTTAGAGAGCTAAATGACTGTGAAATTGAAAATCACTACAAAATGAACTGTGAAAATGTTGAAACTTGGCATGGTATCATCATTTCACCCGCATAGCATGTGCGAAAGAGTAGAGAGGGTCACGGCAAAAACTGGACGCACTTCGTGTACAAACTGGACAATCTCTTTCGGAGTATCAGGGTTTCGGACGAGAACTCATCTGTTACAAGGGCACTTCAATGTTTTTTAAACTTATTTGAGCTCGGGACTTCTTTTGTGTTCAGTATGCAGCATTCAAAATGACGTCATCAATTTCCAACATGTTCTGACATCATTTGTTGTTTTTCAGACATTTACCTAATTGTTTAGAGAGCTAAATGACCGTGAAAATGAAAATCACTATAAAATGAACTATGAAAATGTAGACACTTGGCATGGTATCATCATTTCACCCGCATAGCATGTGCGAAAGAGTAGAGAGGATCACGGCAAAAACTGGACGCACTTCATGTACAAACTGGACAATCTCTTTCGGAGTATCAGGGTTTCGGACGAGAACTCATCTGTTAAACTGGCACTTCAATGTTTTTTAAACTTATTTGAACTCCGGATTTCTTTTGTGTTCAGTATGCTGCATTCAAAGAGACGTCATCAATTTTCAACATGTTCTGACATTATTTGTTGTTTTTCAGTTATTTACCAAATTGTTTAGAGAGCTAAATGACCGTGAAATTGAAAATCACTACAAAATGAACTGTGGAAATGTTGTTACTTGGCATGGTATCATCATTTCACCCGCATAGCATGTGCGAAAGAGTAGAGAGGGTCACGGCAAAAACTGGACGCACTTCGTGTACAAACTGGACAATCTCTTTCGGAGTATCAGGGTTTCGAACGAGAACTCATCTATTACACGGGCACTTCAATGTTTTTTAAACTTATTTGAACACGGGACTTCTTTTGTGTTCAGTATGCTGCATTCAAAACGACGTCATCAATTTCCAACATGTTCTGACATCATTTGTTGTTTTTCAGTCATTTACCTAATTGTTTAGAGAGCTAAATTACCATGAAATTGAAAATCACTACAAAATAAACTGTGAATATGTTAAAGCTTGGCATGGTATCGTCATTTCACCCTCATAGCATGTGCGAAAGAGTAGAGAGGGTCACGGCCAAAACTGGACGCACTTCGTGTACAAACTGGACAATCTCTTTCGGAGAAGGGTTTAGGACGAGAACTCGTCTGTTACACGGGAACTTCAATGTTTTCTAAACTTAGTTGAACTCCGGACATCTTTTGTGTTCAGTATGCAGCATTCAAAGTGACGTCATCAATTTCCAACATGTTCTGACATCATTTGTTGGTTTTCAGTCATTTATCTAATTGTTTAGAGAGCTAAATGACCATGAAATTGAAAATCACAACAAAATGAACTATGAAAATGTTGAAACTTGGCATGGTATCATCATTTCACCCGCATAGCATGTGCGAAAGAGTAGAGAGGGTCACGG
>NW_021285086.1:0-882 GCF_002162155.2 Triticum dicoccoides
CCCAAAATCTGCAGGCAGCTCAAGTTTATATGCATTATCATTTATTTTCTCTAACACCTTAAAGGGACCATCAGCACGTGGCATTAACTTTGATTTGCGCAAATCAGGAAATCTATCCTTACGCAAATGTAACCAAACAAGATCTCCAGGTGCAAACACAACATGTTTTCTACCCTTATCTCCAGCAAGTTTATATTTAGCATTCATGCGCTCAATGTTTTCCTTAGTTAACTCATGCATTTTTAAAATCAATTCAGCACGTTGTTTAGCATCAAAATTAACCTTCTCCGAAGATGGAAGAGGCAACAAATCAATAGGTGCATGAGGTAGGAAACCATACACAACTTCAAAAGGGCACATCTTAGTAGTAGAATGCAATGAACGATTATAAGCAAATTCAATATGAGGCAAGCATTCCTCCCACATTTTCTTATTATTCCTCAAAACAGTCCTAAGCATAGTAGACAACGTTCTATTGACTACTTCAGTTTGTCCATCAGTTTGGGGGTGACAAGTAGTACTAAAAAGTAGTTTAGTCCCCAACTTAGCCCATAAACATCTCCAAAAGTGGCTAAGAAATTTAGTATCACGATCTGAAACAATAGTATTTGGCACACCATGCAAGCGAATAATTTCACGAAAGAACAAATCAGCAACATTAACAGCATCATCGCTTTTATGACATGGTATAAAGTGTGCCATTTTCGAGAATCTATCCACGACAACAAATATGCTATCCCTCCCCTTCTTTGTTCGAGGTAAACCTAAAACAAAGTCCATAGATATATCCTCCCAAGGAACACTAGGTACAGGCAAAGGCATATATAAACCATGAGGATTGAGTCGTGACTTAGCTTTTTGACATGTAGTGCAGCGAGCAAT
>NW_021285087.1:0-1419 GCF_002162155.2 Triticum dicoccoides
TTAAGTCCGTCGGAATCATGTTAGCATTAGCTGCATTTATGAAATCTGGCAGACGGATGTCAAAACGAGTTTCCTTACCAGTTTTCGTAAGGAAAGGTTGTATGTAATACAATCAGAAAGTTTTTGTCGATCCTAAGGATGCTAAAAGGTATGCAAAGCTCCAGCAATCCTTCTAAGGACTGGAGTGAGCATCTCGGAGTTGGAATGTTTGCTTTGATGATGATCAAAATTTTGGGTTTGTACAAAGTTTATGAGAAACTTGTATTTCCAAAGAAGTGAGTGGGAGCACTATAGAATTTCTGATGAGTATATGTTGTTGACATATTGATGATCAGAGATGATGTAGAATTTCTAGAAAGCATATAGGGTTTTTTGAAAGGTGTTTTTCAATGGAAAGCCTGGATTAAGCTACTTGAACATTGAGCATCAAGATCTATAAGGATAGATCAAAATTCTTAATAATACTTTCAAATGAGCACATACCTTGACATGATCTTGAAGGTGTTCAAGATGGATCAGTCAAAGAAGAAGTTCTTGCCTGAATTGTAAGGTACGAAGTTAAGACTTAAAGCTCGACCACGACAGAATAGAGAGAAAGGACGAAGGTCGTCCCCTATGCTTAAGACGTAGGCTCTTCAGTATGCTATGCTGTGTACCGCACCTGAAGTGTGCCTTGCCATGAGTCAGTCAAGGGGTACAAGAGTGATCCAAGAATGGATCATAGGACAGCGGTCAAAGTTATCCTTAGTAACTAGTGGACTAAGGAATTTTCTCGATTATGGAGGTGGTAAAAGAGTTCGTCGTAAAGGTTACGTCGATGCAAGCTTAACACCTATCCAGATAGCTCTAAGTAGAGATACCGGATACATATAATGGAGCAACAATTTAGAATAGCTCCAAGTAGAACAGTTATTTGGAATAGCTCCGAATAGAGCGTGGTAGCTGCATCTAGGAGATGACATAGAGATTTGTAAAGCACACACGGATCTGAAAGGTTCAGACCTGTTGACTAAAACCTCTCTCACAAGCAACATGATCAAACATAAAACTCATTGAGTGTTAATCACATAGTGATGTGAACTAGACTACTGACTCTAGTAAACTCTTGGGTATTAGTCACATGGCGATGTGACCTGTGAGTGTTAATCACATGGCGATGTGAACTAGATTATTGACTCTAGTGCAAGTGGGAGACTGTTGGAAATATGCCCTAGAGGCAATAATAAATAAGTTATTATTATATTTCTTTGTTCATGATAATAGTCTTTTATTCATGCTTTAACTGTATTATCCGGAAATCGTAATACACGTGTGAATACATAGACCACAATATGTCCCTAGTGAGCCTCTAGTTGACTAGCTCGTTGTGATCAACAGATAGTCATGGTTTCCTGGCTATGGACATTGGATGTCGTTGAT
>NW_021285088.1:0-1211 GCF_002162155.2 Triticum dicoccoides
CATGAATAAAGACAATTATCATGAACAAGGAAATATAATAATAATGCTTTTATTATTGCCTCTAGGGCATATTTCCAACAGTCTCCCACTTGCACTAGAGTCAATAATCTAGTTACATTGTGATGAATCGAACACCCATAGAATTCTGGTGTTGATCATGTTTTGCTCTAGGGAGAGGTTTAGTCAATGGATCTGCTATATTCAGGTCCGTATGTACTTTACAAATCTCTATGTCTCCATCTTGAACATTTTCACGAATGGAGTTGAAGCGACGCTTGATGTGCCTTGTCTTCTTGTGAAACCTGGGCTCCTTGGCAAGTGCAATAGCTCCAGTGTTGTCACAGAAGAGCTTGATCGGCCCCGACGCATTGGGTATGACTCCTAGGTCGGTGATGAACTCCTTCACACATATTGCTTCATGTGCTGCCTCCGAGGCTGCCATGTACTCCGCTTCACATGTAGATCCCGCCACGACGCTTTGCTTGCAACTGCACCAGCTTACTGCCCCACCATTCAAAATATACACGTATCCGGTTTGTGACTTAGAGTCATCCAGATCTGTGTCGAAGCTAGCGTCGACGTAACCCTTTACGACGAGCTCTTCGTCACCTCCATAAACGAGAAACATTTCCTTAGTCCTTTTCAGGTACTTCAGGATATTCTTGACCACTGTCCAGTGTTCCTTGCCGGGATTACTTTGGTACCTTCCTACCAAACTGACGGCAAGGTTAACATCAGCTCTGGTACACAGCATGGCATACATAATAGAACCTATGGCTGAGGCATAGGGGATGACGCTCATCTCTTCTATATCTTCTGCCGTGGTCGGACATTGAGCTGAGCTCAATTTCATACCTTGTAACACAGGCAAGAACCCCTTCTTGGATTGATCCATATTGAACTTCTTCAATATCTTATCAAGGTATGTGCTTTGTGAAAGACCTATGAGGCATCTCGATCTATCTCTATAGATTTTGATGCCTAATATATAAGCAGCTTCTCCAAGGTCCTTCATTGAAAAACTTTTATTCAAGTAGGCCTTGATGCTGTCCAAGAGTTCTATATCATTTCCCATCAAAAGTATGTCATCTACATATAATATGAGAAATGCTACAGAGCTCCCACTCACTTTCTTGTAAACGCAGGCTTCTCCATAAGTCTGTGTAAACCCAAACGCTTTGATCATCTCATCAAAGCGAATGTTCCAACTC
>NW_021285089.1:0-1235 GCF_002162155.2 Triticum dicoccoides
TCTCTTTCTATTTCTGTTTTTATCTCAGTTTCTATTATTCTGTAAATTTAGGGCTTTATTAAAAATACTCAGACACTTTCAAAAATCATGAAACTAATCATGGCTACTGTTTAGAATATATCCAACAGTAAACATTTTAGTTTATGATTATTTGAGCATTTGAAATATTTAATAGCATTTAAATGCCCAAATGAAAATACTATATGATTTAATTCAGTGACCAAATATGTCCTGCAAAAATATAAACCATTTTTGGTAGATGCTTCCACCTCAAACCAGAAATGTTGAACATTTTTAGAGGACATTTTGGGTTCAATGAAAAAGGTTTTATTTTGACCCTAGTTGAATTCATTTGGTGCTAGGGCTTAGTCAATCCCCATCTCAGGTTTAAATGAAATTTAAACATGATGTAACACTCTAATGCATGCACTAGGCATTGTCAGAACTAGGGATGTGACACACATGGTGGAAATTGGTGGATGGGATGGTGGACAGCGGATGGGATAATGATGCAGCGGCTGCGTGACTAATTTTAACAGAACTCGAAACTCTAAAGGAACTAGACACTAAGACCAGCAACTTGACACGGCGATGCAACCGATAATTCAATAATGCAAACAATGAAAAGAAAATTGCAAAGGCTCAGACTGGCTTGGACAAAGGATGAATAGATCTAACTCTTTTTTGTGGATTTTTCTTGGACAATAGGTAAGAAAATAAATCTAATCTAGGAAAACTGGAAATTCTCACCGAGCAACCTGAAAACTGATACCACTTGATAGAGGCGAGGGTGTCCCGATCTTTCGATGAGATGATAACTATCGATTTGGTGGAGACGACTTTGACGATCCAACTACAAACATGCATGACGTTGCGCCTTAGCAATCGCTAAACCAATCTCCTGAGGTTACTGACGATGCCGGAAGCACGGTCAGCCTGACCACGAAGGTCTATTCCTGCAAGCAATCGAAGAACGAGCAAGAATATGATAAAGCAATCTGAATATTGCAAATATATATAAGGTATTGATAATGGTGGGGATCCGTAAGCGGTCTTGGTCTGGTCGTTGGACACAAACGAAGTACACGAAGTTGCAATGGCTAACTTTTAACTAAACAAATCCCAAGGAAAAGCTACTAGATGGATCTACTTATATAGGAGCAAGGGGTGGCGGCCAAGGAGGTGGGAGGACGTCCCAAGGCAGCCTAAAACTAAATCTAGGTCGTACAAGGCCA
>NW_021285090.1:0-1232 GCF_002162155.2 Triticum dicoccoides
AGTAAATTTCTGTTTTATTTCTCTGTTAGAAAATTCAAATGCATTTCAAATAAGTTTAAAACAATTTCATGCATAAATATCCATTTGCACCAGAAATAAAAATGCCTTAATTAAATTACATTAATTTACTTAAAACTTGCATAAATCATAACTAATTCATTTTAAATCTGAAAATGACAAACTTTATACCCCCCAAAAAATGCATAGAATCCATTCATTGCATTATCATGCATGTTTAACAAATTTTACTTTACTCATCACTGGTAAATCAATTTTTATTTCAATATGCATGTTGAGTTTTGTTGAAAAACTATTGCTTCATGTTTTCCAACTCCATTTAATTTGATTAGTGTAAATGTAACTTAATTCAAACACTTTAACTTGACATGCATCATAATTGCTTGAGCACCACATTGGAACTTATGGTTGTTTTTTCGTTTTTTCTTGTCGATATTTGCTTCTTCCTCCGATATATCCTGTTGCCAGTACAGATCCTGCTTTTGACACACTTTTGAGGATACTTCACGGTACCAGGCTGTTGTAACTCCAGGCAAGCAGACCCTGCACATGCCTTGCCTATGGTTCTCCCCCTTTCATGTGCCCATTTAGCCGTCTTTTTTCGTATACTCCCTCCATCTCAAAATAAGTGTCTCAGCCTTAGTATAACTTTGTACTAAAGCTAGTTAGTACAAAGTTGAGACAATTATTTTGGGACGGAGAGAGTACATGGCAGTAAGGTAGCTGGCTAAGTGCAAAATTAGCCATATCATACATATTGAAATCCTTTAGGTGAGGGCACATCTAAGGATAGAGAGCGCCACCCAGTAGTAGAGCTGGTTAGATGATGCATCACATATATAGTAAGTGGTCCAAAGTAAGGCAGGAGAGTGAATTATCAAACTAACAGTTGTTAGCATCAATTTATTTCACTTATTTAACAAAAACAATGTTTACTGAGAAGTATAGCAAAATAAAATAAAATGGCCACATAAAATGAATCAACATTTTACATGCAATTTAGATCAAAAGGAAAAAATAAACAACCTTCAAACATTATAAACTATCTAGCTAAACCATTGTATATAGCATCACCTCCAGAATTTGCAGGAGCCCCCAATCAATTTGTCAATCACCTCTGCCGCCACCCACTTGGAATTTCGTCATTGCTGGACAGTTGACCTTTTCCACTGATCACATGCTCAATGTTTGGTAAAAGAAAAGGAAATCATGTT
>NW_021285091.1:0-951 GCF_002162155.2 Triticum dicoccoides
CTAATAAAGCAAAACAGGAGACGAATAAGAGTGAAAATCAGATTGTGGCAAAAGAATTTGAGCAACAAATGAAGCCTAATAATAAACCATCTAGTGTTGCTTCTGAAATTAAATTGAAAAGTGCATGTTTATTTGCCACCAAATCTGATATTGATGAGCTAGATTTCAGCAAATCTGTTTGCTATGCTTTTGTGTGCAAAGAGGCATTATTTTCATTCGAGGACGTGCCTTCCTCTTTGCCTCCTGCTGTCACTAACATTTTGCAGGAGTTCGCTGACGTCTTTCCACAAGACGTGCCACCGGGATTACTGCCTATTCGAGGGATTGAGCATCAGATTGACTTAATTCCCGGTGCTTCACTGCCAAACCGTGCACCATACCGTACCAATCCAGAGGAGACGAAGGAGATTATGCGTCAAGTACAAGAGCTTCTCGACAAAGGTTATATACGCGAATCCCTTAGTCCTTTTGCTGTTCCTATTATTCTAGTGCCGAAAAAGGATGGTACATCACGTATGTGTGTTGATTGTAGAGGCATTAATAATATTACTATTCGTTATCGTCATCCTATTCCTAGGCTAGATGATATGCTTGATGAATTGAGTGGCTCTACAATATTCTCCAAAGTTGATTTACGTAGTGGATACCATCAAATTTGTATGAAATTGGGAGATGAATGGAAAACAGCATTCAAAACTAAGTTTGGATTATATGAGTGGTTAGTCATGCCTTTTGGGTTAACTAATGCACCTAGTACTTTCATGAGATTAATGAACGAAGTTTTACGTGCTTTCATTGGACGATTTGTGGTAGTTTACTTTGATGACATATTGATTTATAGCAGATCTTTGGAAGAACATTTGGAACATTTACGTGCTGTTTTTATTGCTCTACGTGATGCACGTTTGTTTGGTAACCTTGGGAAGTGCACCTTTTGCACCGACCGAGTAT
>NW_021285092.1:0-1039 GCF_002162155.2 Triticum dicoccoides
TAAAAATATTACTTTGCTTCCTATGACTTCTGATTCCATTTTGAAAGATGATATTAATAGAGCTAATAAAGCAAAACAGGAGACGAATAAGAGTGAAAATCAGATTGTGGCAAAAGAATTTGAGCAACAAATGAAGCCTAATAATAAACCATCTAGTGTTGCTTCTGAAATTAAATTGAAAAGTGCATGTTTATTTGCCACCAAATCTGATATTGATGAGCTAGATTTCAGCAAATCTGTTTGCTATGCTTTTGTGTGCAAAGAGGCATTATTTTCATTCGAGGACGTGCCTTCCTCTTTGCCTCCTGCTGTCACTAACATTTTGCAGGAGTTCGCTGACGTCTTTCCACAAGACGTGCCACCGGGATTACTGCCTATTCGAGGGATTGAGCATCAGATTGACTTAATTCCCGGTGCTTCACTGCCAAACCGTGTACCATACCGTACCAATCCAGAGGAGACGAAGGAGATTATGCGTCAAGTACAAGAGCTTCTCGACAAAGGTTATATACGCGAATCCCTTAGTCCTTGTGCTGTTCCTATTATTCTAGTGCCGAAAAAGGATGGTACATCACGTATGTGTGTTGATTGTCGAGGCATTAATAATATTACTATTCGTTATCGTCATCCTATTCCTAGGCTAGATGATATGCTTGATGAATTGAGTGGCTCTACAATATTCTCCAAAGTTGATTTGCGTAGTGGATACCATCAAATTCGTATGAAATTGGGAGATGAATGGAAAACAGCATTCAAAACTAAGTTTGGATTATATGAGTGGTTAGTCATGCCTTTTGGGTTAACTAATGCACCTAGTACTTTCATGAGATTAATGAACGAAGTTTTACGTGCTTTCATTGGACGATTTGTGGTAGTTTACTTTGATGACATATTGATTTATAGCAGATCTTTGGAAGAACATTTGGAACATTTACGTGCTGTTTTTATTGCTCTACGTGATGCACGTTTGTTTGGTAACCTTGGGAAGTGCACCTTTTGCACCGACCGAGTATCTTTTCTTGGCTATGTTGTTACTCCA
>NW_021285093.1:0-1065 GCF_002162155.2 Triticum dicoccoides
ACAGGCAACGCCACCGCTCACTGTTCATCCAACCCCCCCCCCCACAACGCTCACTGTTCATCTAGAGAGGCAGCATCAATCGGCTTCAGTTAGCAGCAGTAGCGAAGGAATCACTTGATCGGGTTCAGTTAACAGCCATCCATCGATCGCTCGGGTTCAGTAACGCGTAGCCTGCCGTGCAATCGCTCGGGTTCAGTTAGAGCCAAATGCCTCGCTCGGGTTCAGTTAGAGCCAACGCCTCGCACACACGTGTGTACGTGTACGAGAGAAACCCGCATCGCTCGGCCCCCGACCGCCCACCGTAACCGGGAACTCCCCAAAATTTTCCTCGCCCTTGCTTCTACCACGGTTTTTTCCGTCATGGACGGCCCAAAGAATGTCATGCAGTTGCGTCTCCGGCCTGCCCAGGATGAAAAGCCCATTTTCTGTCATGTTTTTTGTCATAGAAGTAGGAGCCCACCACATCTATGATGATACCACGTTTTGTCACAATTATCGTCATAGAAGTGTCAAATGTATGACAAAAAAAATCGTTCGGCCCAAAATATCACAGATGTATCTTTTTTTCGTAGTGATAGTAGAGGCGGTGGAATAGTTTTTGAAGTCTGCAAAAGTACTCAACTAATGTTGTCGTTCTTCACAAAAAAAATGTGTTTACCAATGCATGCATGAATACTAGTTACTCTAACCCCCCTCTCTTCTTTAATTCTTTGCCATATCAGCATGTTTGCTATTCCCGTGTGCATGATACCAGCTAAGATACCACCATTATGGCCAGCCTTAATCATCGCATGCAATAATTTAGTGCACCTTGAAATATGAACATGTGTGGGCGTGTATGTTTTTAATGACTTGAGACTATACCTAGCCCGACATGCAAGATGACTTATTATGCACCATTCCCCATACCTGCAGGAAGCCCGTTCGTCTCCAAATCTTTTCCTCTCCATGTGTGGAAACAATATGCCTGCCAAACTCTCCTTCTCCCTTCGACGGTCCCACCACTCCACCCCGTGTGAAAAAATCTGCATGCATGACTCTCCTCCCCCCACGCTCGTCCAATCC
>NW_021285094.1:0-870 GCF_002162155.2 Triticum dicoccoides
TGATTTTCAATTTCACGGTCATGTAGCTCTCTAAACAATTAGGTAAATGACCGAAAAAAACAAATGATGTTAGAACATGTTGGAAATTGATGACGTCGCTTTGAATGCTGCATACTAAACACAAAACAAGTCCGGTGTTCAAATAAGTTTAAAAAACATTGAAGTGCTCGTGTAACAGATGAATTCTCGTCCGAAACCCTGATACTCCGAAAGAGTTTCTCCAGTTTATACATGAAGTGCGTCCAGTTTTTGCCGTGACCCTCTCTACTCTTTCGCACATGCTATGCGGGTGAAATGATGATACCATGCCAAGTTTCAACATTATCAGAATTCATTTTGTAGTGATTTTCAATTTCACGGTCATTTAGCTCTCTAAACAATTAGGTAAATGACCGAAAAAAACAAATTATGTTAGAACATGTTGGAAATTGATGACGTCGCTTTGAATGCTGCATACTAAACACAAAACAAGTCCGTAGTTCAAATAAGTTTAAAAAACATTGAAGTGCCCGTGTAACAGATGAATTCTCGTCCGAAACCCTGATACTCCGAAAGAGTTTGTCCAGTTTGTACACGAAGTGCGTCCAGTTTTTGCCGTTACCCTCTCTACTCTTTCGCACATGCTATGCGGGTGAAATAATGATACCATGCCAAGTTTCACCATTTTCAGAATTCATTTTGTAGTGATTTTCAATTTCACGGTCATTAAGCTCTCTAAACAATTAGGTAAATGACCGAAAAACAACAAATGATGTCAGAACATGTTGGAAATTGATGACGTCACTTTGAATGCTGCATACTGAACACAAAAGAAGTCGGAGTTCAAATAAGTTTAAAAAACATCGAAGTGCCCGTGTAACAGATGAGTTC
>NW_021285094.1:6782-9182 GCF_002162155.2 Triticum dicoccoides
ATTCATTTTGTAGTGATTTTCAATTTCACGGTCATTTAGCTCTCTAAACAATTAGGTAAATGACCGAAAAACAACAAATGATGTCAGAACATGTTGGAAATTGATGACGTCGCTTTGAATGCGGCATACAGAACACAAAAGAAGTCCAGAGTTCAAATAAGTTTAAAAAACATTGAAGTGCCCGTGTAACATATGAGTTCTCGTCCGAAACCCTGATACTCCGAAAGAGTTTGTCCAGTTTGTACACGAAGTGCGTCCAGTTTTTTCCGTGACCCTCTCTACTCTTTTGCACATGCTATGCGGGTGAAATGATGATACCATGCCAAGTTTCAACATTTTCAGAATTCATTTTGTAGTGATTTTCAATTTCACGGTCATTTAGCTCTCTAAACAATTAGGTAAATGACCGAAAAACAACAAATGATGTTAGAACATGTTGGAAATTCATGACGTCGCTTTAAATGCTGCATACTGAACACAAAAGAAGTCCAGAGTTCAAATAAGTTTAAAAAACATTGAAGTGCCCGTGTAACAGATGAGTTCTCGTCCGAAACCGTGATACTCCGAAAGAGTTTGTCTAGTTTGTACACGAAGTGCGTCCAGTTTTTGCTGTGGCCCTCTCTACTCTTTTGCACATGCTATGCGGGTGAAATGATGATACCATGCCAAGTTTCAACATTTTCAGAATTAGTTTTGTAGTGATTTTCAATTTCACGGTCATTTAGCTCTCTAAACAATTAGGTAAATGACCGAAAAAACAAATGATGTTAGAACATGTTGGAAATTGATGACGTCGCTTTGAATGCTGCATACTGAACACAAAATAAGTCCGGAGTTCAAATAAGTTTTAAAAACATTGAAGTGCCCGTGTAACAGATGAGTTCTCGTCCGAAACCCCGATACTCCGAAAGAGTTTGTCCAATTTGTACGTGAAGTGCGTCCAGTTTTTGCCGTGACCCTCTCTACTCTTTCGCACATGCTATGTGGGTGAAATAATGATACCATGCCAAGTTTCAACATTTTCAGAATTCATTTTGTAGTGATTTTCAATATCACGGTCATTTAGCTCTCTGAACAATTAGGTAAATGACCGAAAAACAACAAATGATGTTAGAACATGTTGGAAATTGATGATGTCGCTTTGAATGCTGCATACTGAAAACAAAAGAAGTCCGGAGTTCAAATAAGTTCAAAAAACATTGAAGTGCCCGTGTAGCAGATGAGTTCTCTTCCAAAACCCTGATACTCTGAAAGAGTTTGTCCAGTTTGTACATGAAGTGCGTCCAGTTTTTGCTGTGACCCTCTCTACTCTTTCGCACATGCTATGCGGGTGAAATGATGATACCATTCCAAGTTTTAACATTTTCAGAATTCATTTTGTAGTGATTTTCAATTTCACGGTCATTTAGCTCTCTAAACAATTAGGTAAATGACCAAAAAAACAAATGATGTTAGAACATGTTGGAAATTGATGACGTCGCTTTGAATGCTGCATACTGAACACAAAAGAAGTCCGGAGTTCAAATAAGTTTAAAGACCATTGAAGTGCCCGTGTAAGAGATGAGTTCTCGTCCGAAACCCTGATACTCCGAAAGAGTTTGTCCAATTTGTACGTGACGTGCGTCCAGTTTTTTCCGTGACCCTCTCTACTCTTTCGCAGATGCTATGCGGGTGAAATGATGATACCATGCCAAGTTTCAACATTTTCAGAATTCATTTTGTAGTGATTTTCAATTTCACGGTCATTTAGCCCTCTAAACAATTAGGTAAATGACCAAAAAACAACAAATGATGTTAGAATATGTTGGAAATTGATGACGTCGCTTTTAATGCTGCATACTGAACACAAAAGAAGTACGAAGTTCAAATAAGTTTAAAAACATTGAAATGCCCGTGTAACAGATGAGTTCTCGTCTGAAACCCTGATACTCCGAAAGGGTTTGTCTAGTTTGTACACGAAGTGCGTCCAGCTTTTGCCGTGACCCTCTCTACTCTTTCGCACATGCTATGCGGGTGAAATGATGATACCATGCCAAGTTTCAACATTTTCAGAATTCATTTTGTAGTGATTTTCAATTTCACGGTCATTTAGCTCTCTAAACAATTAGGTAAATGACCGAAAAACAACAAATGATGTCAGAACATGTTGGAAATTCATGACGTCGCTTTAAATGCTGCATACTGAACACAAAAGAAGTCCAGAGTTCAAATAAGTTTAAAAAACATTGAAGTGCCCGTGTAACAGATGAGTTCTCGTCCGAAACCGTGATACTCCGAAAGAGTTTGTCTAGTTTGTACACGAAGTGCGTCCAGTTTTTGCTGTGGCCCTCTCTACTCTTTTGCACATGCTATGCGGGTGAAATGATGATACCATGCCAAGTTTCAACATTTTCAGAATTA
>NW_021285094.1:9192-9745 GCF_002162155.2 Triticum dicoccoides
CAACAAATGATGTCAGAACATGTTGGAAATTGATGACGTCGCTTTGAATGCTGCATACTGAACACAAAAGAAGTCCGGAGTTCAAATAAGTTTAAAAAATACTGAAGTGCCCGTGTAGCAGATGAGTTCTCATCCGAAACCCTGATACTCCGAAAGAGTTTGTCCAATTTGTACGTGACGTGCGTCAAGTTTTTGCCGTGACCCTCTCTACTCTTCCGCACATGGTATGCGGGTGAAATGATGATACCATGCCAAGTTTCAACATTTTCAGAATTCATTTTGTAGTGATTTTCAATTTCACGGTCATTTAGCTCTCTAAACAATTAGGTAAATGACCGAAAAACAACAAATGATGTCAGAACATGTTGGAAATTGATGACATCGCTTTGAATGCGGCATACAGAACACAAAAGAAGTCCAGAGTTCAAATAAGTTTAAAAAACATTGAAGTGCCCGTGTAACAGATGAGTTCTCGTCCGAAACCCTGATACTCCGAAAGAGTTTGTCCAGTTTGTACACGAAGTGCGTCCAGTTTTTTCCGTGACCCTCTCTA
>NW_021285095.1:0-2070 GCF_002162155.2 Triticum dicoccoides
TTGATCACAACGAGCTAGTCAACTAGAGGCTTACTAGGGACATATTGTGGTCTATGTATTCACACGTGTATTACGATTTCCGGATAATACAGTTATAGCATGAATAAAAGACAATTATCATGAACAATGAAATATAATAATACTTTTATTATTGCCTCTAGGGCATATTTCCAACAGGTTCAGGGTGCCAGAGTAGATCATTCTGACAATGATGCTGACTCCGATGAAGCCCCTGCTCCTCCTCCAAAGCCGCAGAAGCAAAAGAACACAAAGGCTTCAACCTCAGCTGCACCTCCGAAGACTTCTCGTGCGAAGCCACTGGCCACTGCACCTCCTGAAGCCAGTGTGCAGTCTGAAGATCAATCCCGTGTCTCCAAGAGAACGGAGAAGAAAAAGCAACTTGTTAGACCATCTGATCAAAGAGCCTTGACTCCTGCTGCAATTCTGCGCCATTGATCTGTCAAGTGATGAAGATATTGCTGATGATGCCCTTGAGCAGCTGATAAAGAGCAAGGAAGAAGCAGAAATCTTCAGCAACTTGCCTCTCTTTGATGTGGCCATCATCCACAATTTCATTGATGAGCGGTTCGACACCCCCAATGTCAGCTTTGAAGATTTACAGCTTCCCATCGGCCTCAGTGTCTCCTTCAATGGAGCCATTGCTTCTGAGCTCACTCTCGCTCAGCGCATCGTTGAGCTCAAGAACAAGATTGATTATGAGAAGGCTCATTTCAAGAAGCATGTGGCCAAGCTAAGTGTTCAAGACGTCCGCAACTTCAAAGTCATGCTACATGAACTTAAAGAAGCATTTCTGAAGAAGCGTGAAGAAGCCCAGGGCTCTCGAGAGTGCATGAAGATATTGGCTGATAAGTGTGTGCTCGCCTACAACGAAGCTGAGAAGCGCAAGTCACTTGGCCGTCCTGGCATTGACCCCAGGATGGCTGCTAAGAAGAAGAAGAAGCTTCCTGCTGATCAACCTGAACCTTCAAGCCAAGAAACCCCTCGCATTATCTTCCCAAGCAGCATGACTGGCTCGAAGCCAAAGGTCCCCACAACCGCTTCGGAACAGAAGAAGACGAGGGCTGCCGAGGCTGAAGCCAGAAAAAGAAAGAATACTGAAGCCTCTGATGCCGCTCCCTCCAAGAAGAAGCGCAAGACCAAGAAGACTAGGGCTACTTCCACAGAGCCCTTAGTCGTTGAACCCATTTCCATGGTTCACCCAGCGTCAGAACATCAAGAATGAAGGATGGTAGTCCATGAGCCTGCTCCCACAGAGGCTCATGTGGCTGAAGATATTCCAGCAGTTGAACCCACCGCTGCTGAAGACATTGGTCATGATGACAATGTAGCTGATGATGAAGTTCTTCCTTAGATCGAACACAACGTGGTATCATCGCCTGTTCAAATGAACAACGAACTCATCAGCACTGGTCGTCCCTTGACGCCAGTTGCTCAGGATGCATCGTGGGTTGATCACCCACAATTCCAAGACTCCCCCAGTACTCCCCAACAACAACAACAAGCTACACCCAACGTGCAAGAAGAGGATGAAGACTTTCAGGCCCAGCCAACTCCATCTCCTAAGGCGAAGCCAGCACTTCGCAGAGGACAAAGGCCTCAAGTCCCTCTGTCGAGCGTTCCAGAAGGAGAAGTGCAACGTTCACCTGTTGCACGTCAAGTATTTTCTGAGCCTGCTCCAACAGTGAATGTCTCTGAGTCTGAAGCACATGCTGCTGAAGACATTCCGGCTGCATCAGCCGAGGAAATGAAGAAGAAGTATGTGTAACTACTCCCCCAGTAATTCAAGAAGTTCCTGATGTGAACGTGCCTGTGCCCGATCCTGCTGTTCATCAAGAGGAGGTTGACAATGTTGAGGCTGTCACCACCAACGCCAATGAAGCCAGTGACGTAGTCATGGCTGACGCTAATGTGGAGCCTGCGCCAACTAGTGTGCCTGAAGTAAATGTGGCCACTAAACCTGAAACCAATGAGGATGCTGCACCTGAAGCCCATGAGGATGCTGCACCTGAAGCAAATATGACAACTGCTCCCGAAGCAGCACCTGTTGTG
>NW_021285096.1:0-1006 GCF_002162155.2 Triticum dicoccoides
CAAATGAAGCCTAATAATAAACCATCTAGTGTTGCTTCTGAAATTAAATTGAAAAGTGCATGTTTATTTGCCACCAAATCTGATATTGATGAGCTAGATTTCAGCAAATCTGTTTGCTATGCTTTTGTGTGCAAAGAGGCATTATTTTCATTCGAGGACGTGCCTTCCTCTTTGCCTCCTGTTGTCACTAACATTTTGCAGGAGTTCGCTGACGTCTTTCCACAAGACGTGCCACCGGGATTACCGCCTATTCGAGGGATTGAGCATCAGATTGACTTAATTCCCGGTGCTTCACTGCCAAACCGTGCACCATACCGTACCAATCCAGAGGAGACGAAGGAGATTATGCGTCAAGTACAAGAGCTTCTCGACAAAGGTTATATACGTGAATCCCTTAGTCCTTGTGCTGTTCCTATTATTTTAGTGCCGAAAAAGGATGGTACATCACGTATGTGTGTTGATTGTAGAGGCATTAATAATATTACTATTCATTATCGTCATCCTATTCCTAGGCTAGATGATATGCTTGATGAATTGAGTGGCTCTACAATATTCTCCAAAGTTGATTTACGTAGTGGATACCATCAAATTCGTATGAAATTGGGAGATGAATGGAAAACAGCATTCAAAACTAAGTTTGGATTATATGAGTGGTTAGTCATGCCTTTTGGGTTAACTAATGCACCTAGTACTTTCATGAGATTAATGAACGAAGTTTTACGTGCTTTCATTGGACGATTTGTGGTAGTTTACTTTGATGACATATTGATTTATAGTAGATCTTTGGAAGAACATTTGGAACATTTACGTGCTGTTTTTATTGCTCTACGTGATGCACGTTTGTTTGGTAACCTTGGGAAGTGCACCTTTTGCACCGACCGAGTATCTTTTCTTGGCTATGTTGTTACTCCACAGGGAATTGAAGTTGATAAAGCCAAGATTGAAGCTATTGAGAGTTGGCCGCAACCCAACACGGTCACACAAGTGAGGAGTTTTCTTGGCCTCG
>NW_021285097.1:0-3184 GCF_002162155.2 Triticum dicoccoides
GGAGAGGGGGGAGGCGCAGCCTTGCCCCTTCCTCCAAGGAAGGGGTGCGGCTAAGAGGGGGGGAGGAGTCCATCCTCCCCAAGGCACCTCGGAGGTGCCTTCCCCCTTTAGGACTCTCCCCTTTTTCCTATATCTTGGCGCATGGGCCTCTAGGGGCTGGTGCCCTTGGCCCATGTAGGCCAAGGCGCACCCCCTACAGCCCATGTGGCCCCCCGGGGCAGGTGGCCCCACCCGGTGGGCCCCCGGGACCCTTCCGGTGGTCCCGGTACAATACCGATGACCCCGAAACTTGTCCCGATGGCCGAAACAGGACTTCCTATATATAAATCTTTACCTACGGACCATTCCGGAACTCCTCATGACGTCCGGGATCTCATCCGGGACTCCGAACAACATTCGGTAACCACATACAAGCTTCCTTTATAACCCTAGCGTCATCGAACCTTGAGTGTGTAGACCCTACGGGTTCGGGAGACATGCAGACATGACCGAGTCATTCTCCGGTCAATAACCAACAGCGGGATCTGGATACCCATGATGGCTCCCACATGTTCCACGATGATCTCATCGGATGAACCACGATGTCAAGGACTTAATCAATCCCGTATTCAATTCCCTTTGTCTAGCGGTATTTTACCTGCCCGAGATTCGATCGTCGGTATACCGATACCTTGTTCAATCTCGTTACCGGCAAGTCACTTTACTCGTTCCGTAACACATCATCCCGTGATCAACTCCTTGGTCACATTTGCGCAAATGATGATGTCCTACCAAGTGGGCCCAGATATACCTCTCCGTTTACACGGAGTGACAAATCCCAGTCTCGATTCATGCCGACCCAACAGATACTTTCGGAGATACCTGTAATGCACCTTTATAGTCACCCAGTTACGTTGTGACATTTGATACACCCAAAGCACTCCTACGGTATCCGGGAGTTGCACAATCTCATGGTCTAAGGAAAAGATACTTGACATTGGAAAAGCTCTAGCAAACGAACTACACGATCTTTGTGCTAGGCTTAGGATTGGGTCTTGTCCATCACATCATTCTCCTAATGATGTGATCCCGTTATCAACGACATCCAATGTCCATAGCCAGGAAACCATGACTATCTGTTGATCACAACGAGCTAGTCAACTAGAGGCTCACTAGGGACATATTGTGGTCTATGTATTCACACGTGTATTACGATTTTCCGGATAATACAGTTATAGCATGAATAAAAGACTATTATCATGAACAAATAAATATAATAATAACTTATTTATTATTGCCTCCAGGGCATATTTCCAACAGTCTCCCACTTGCACTAGAGTCAATAATCTAGTTCACATCGCCATGTGATTAACACTCACAGGTCACATCGCCATGTGACTAATACCCAAGAGTTTACTAGAGTCAGTAGTCTAGTTCACATCACTATGTGATTAACACTCAATGAGTTTTATGTTTGATCATGTTGCTTGTGAGAGAGGTTTTAGTCAACGGGTCTGAACCTTTCAGATCCGTGTGTGCTTTACAAATCTCTATGTCATCTCCTAGATGCAGCTACCACGCTCTATTTGGAGCTATTCCAAACAACTGTTCTACTTGGAGCTATTCTAAATTATTGCTCCATTATATGTATCCGGTCTCTCTACTCAGAGCTATCCGGATAGGTGTCAAGCTTGCATCGTCGTAACCTTTACGACGAACTCTTTTACCACCTCCATAATCGAGAAAATTCCTTAGTCCACTAGTTACTAAGGATAACTTTGACCGCTGTCCTGTGAGCCATTCTTGGATCACTCTTGTACCCCTTGACTGACTCATGGCAAGGCACACTTCAGGTGCGGTACACAGCATAGCATACTAAAGAGCCTACGTCTTAAGCATAGGGGACGACCTTCGTCCTTTCTCTCTATTCTGCAGTGGTCGAGCTTTAAGTCTTAACTTCGTACCTTACAACTCAGGCAAGAACTCCTTCTTTGACTGGTCCATCTTGGACACCTTCAAGATCATGTCAAGGTATGCGCTCATTTGAAAGTATTATTAAGCATTTTGATCTATCCTTATAGATCTTGATGCTCAATGTTCAAGTAGCTTAATCCAGGCTTTCCATTGAAAAACACCTTTCAAATAACCCTATATGCTTTCTAGAAATTCTACATCATTTCTGATCATCAATATGTCAACAACATATACTCATCAGAAATTCTATAGTGCTCCCACTCACTTCTTTGGAAATACAAGTTTCTCATAAACTTTGTACAAACCCAAAATCTTTGATCATCATCAAAGCATACATTCCAACTCCGAGATGCTCACTCCAGTCCTTAGAAGGAACGCTGGAGCTAGCATACCTTTTAGCATCCTTAGGATCGACAAAAACTTTCTGATTGTATTACATACAACCTTTCCTCACGAAAACTGGTAAGGAAACTCGTTTTGATATCCATCCGCCAGATTTCATAAATACAGCTAATGCTAACATGAATCCGACGGACTTTAAGCATCGCTACGGATGAGAAAATCTCATCGTAGTCAACTCCTTGAACTTGTGAAAAACTTTTCGCCACAAGTCGAGCTTCATGGACGGTGACATTACCATCCACGTCCGTCTTCTTCTTAAAGATCCATTTATCTTAATGGCTTGCCGATCATCGGGCAAGTCCACCAAAGTCCATGGATCCGTTCTCGGATTTTATGGCCTCGAGCCATTTATCAGAATCCGGGCCCACCATCGCTTCTCCATAGCTCGTAGGTTCATTGTTGTCCAGCAACATGACTTCCAAGACAGGATTACCGTACCACTCGGAAGTAGCACGTATCCTTGTCACCCTACGAGGCACGGCAGTGATTTGATCCGAAACTTCATGATCAATATCATAAGCTTCCACTTCAATTGGTGTAGGTGCCACGGGAACAACTTCCTGTGCCCTGCTACACACTGGTTGAAGTGATGGTTCAATAACCTCATCAAGTCTCCACCATCCTCCCACTCAACTCTTTCGAGAGAAACCTTTCCTCAAGAAAGGACCCGATTGTAGAAACAATTCATATTGCTTTCGGATCTGAATTAGGAGGTATACCCAACTGTTTTGGGTTTCCTATGAAGATGCATTTTATCCGCTTTGGGTTCGAGCTTATCAACCTGAAACTTTTTCATATAAGCGTCGCAGCCCCAAACTTTTAAGAAACG
>NW_021285098.1:0-1198 GCF_002162155.2 Triticum dicoccoides
AGTGATTAGATGCATCTACATACCTTTGTAGATCGCGCACGGAAGCGTTCAAAAGAACGGTGATGATGTAGTCGTACTCGACGTGATCCAAATCACCGATGACCAGCGCCGAACGGACGGCACCTCCGCGTTCAACACACGTACGGGACGGGAGACGTCTCCTCCTTCTTGATCCAGCAAGGGGGAAGGAGAGGTTGATGAAGATCCAGCAGCACGACGGCGTGGTGGTGGATGCAGGGCGTCACAGCAGCAGGGCTTCGCCGAGACTACGAGGGAGAGACGTAACGGGGGGAGGTGGAGGCGCCAGGGGCTGGTGTAAAATCCCTCCTCTCCCCCCCACTATATATAGGGGTGCCAGGGGGGCGCCGGCCCTAGTAGATGAGATCTACTAGGGGGGGCGGCGGCCAAGGGGAGGTTTCCCTCCCCCCCAAGGCACCTAGGGGTGCCTTCCACCACATGGACTCTTCCATGGTGGAAACCCTAGGTGCATGGGCCTATAGGGGCTGGTGCCCTTGGCCCATCTAGACCAAGGCGCACCCCCTACAGCCCATGTGGCCCCCCGGGACAGGTGGCCCCACCCGGTGGACCCCCGGGACCCTTCCGGTGGTCCCGGTACAATACCGATAACCCCGAAACTTGTCCCGATGCCCGAAATAGCACTTCCTATATATAATTCTTTACCTCCGGACCATTTCGGAACTCCTCGTGACGTCCGGGATCTCATCCGGGACTCCGAACAACATTCTGGTTTCTGCATATACATATCTTCATAACCCTAGCGTCACCGAACCTTAAGTGTGTAGACCCTACGGGTTCAGGAGACAAGCAGACATGACCGAGACGACTCTCCGGTCAATAACCAACAGCGGGATCTGGATACCCATGTTGGCTCCCACATGCTCCACGATGATCTCATCGGATGAACCACGATGTCGAGGATTTAATCAATCCCGTACGCTATTCCCTTTGTCTATCGATATGTTACTTGCCCGAGATTCGATCGTCGGTATCCCAATACCTCGTTCAATCTCGTTACCGGCAAGTCACTTTACTCGTACCGTAATGCATGATCCCGTGACCAGACACTTGGTCACTCTGAGCTCATTATGATGATGCATTACCGAGTGGGCCCAGTGATACCTCTCCGTCATACGGAGTGACAAATCCCAGTCTTGATCCATGTCACCCAACAGACACT
>NW_021285099.1:0-1320 GCF_002162155.2 Triticum dicoccoides
GTACCTATGCAAGCATGTTCCTTATTACTTGGTAGACCATGGCAATTTGATAAAAATTCTGTACACCATGGTAGAAACAATCACTATACTCTTGTTCATAAGGATAAAAATATTACTTTGCTTCCTATGACTCCTGATTCCATTTTGAAAGATGATATTAATAGAGCTAATAAAGCAAAACAGGAGACGAATAAGAGTGAAAATCAGATTGTGGCAAAAGAATTTGAGCAACAAATGAAGCCTAATAATAAACCATCTAGTGTTGCTTCTGAAATTAAATTGAAAAGTGCATGTTTATTTGCCACCAAATCTGATATTGATGAGCTAGATTTCAGCAAATCTATTTGCTATGCTTTTGTGTGCAAAGAGGCATTATTTTCATTCGAGGACATGCCTTCCTCTTTGCCTCCTGCTGTCACTAACATTTTGCAGGAGTTCGCTGACGTCTTTCCACAAGACGTGCCACCGGGATTACAGCCTATTCGAGGGATTGAGCATCAAATTGACTTAATTCCCGGTGCTTCACTGCCAAACCGTGCACCATACCGTACCAATCCAGAGGAGACGAAGGAGATTATGCGTCAAGTACAAGAGCTGCTCGACAAAGGTTATATACGCGAATCCCTTAGTCCTTGTGCTGTTCCTATTATTCTAGTGCCGAAAAAGGATGGTACATCACGTATGTGTGTTGATTGTAGAGGCATTAATAATATTACTATTCGTTATCGTCATCCTATTCCTAGGCTAGATGATATGCTTGATGAATTGAGTGGCTCTACAATATTCTCCAAAGTTGATTTGCGTAGTGGATACCATCAAATTCGTATGAAATTGGGAGATGATTGGAAAACAGCATTTAAAACTAAGTTTGGATTATATGAGTGGTTAGTCATGCCTTTTGGGTTAACTAATGCGCCTAGTACTTTCATGAGACTAATGAACGAAGTTTTACGTGCTTTCATTGGACGATTTGTGGTAGTCTATTTTGATGATATACTGATTTATAGCAGATCTTTGGAAGAACATTTGGAACATTTACGTGCTGTTTTTATTGCTCTACGTGATGCACGTTTGTTTGGTAACCTTGGGAAGTGCACCTTTTGCACCGACCGAGTATCTTTTCTTGGCTATGTTGTTACTCCACAGGGAATTGAAGTTGACAAAGCCAAGATTGAAGCTATTGAGAGTTGGCCGCAGCCCAAAACGGTCACACAAGTGAGGAGTTTTCTTGGCCTCGCTGGATTCTATAGGCGTTTTGTGAGAGATTTCAGCACCATTGCTGCACCTCTCAACGAGCTTACAAAGAAGGATGTGCCTTTT
>NW_021285100.1:0-2293 GCF_002162155.2 Triticum dicoccoides
AGAGAGAGAGAGAGAGAGAGCCCAACTGGGCCTCCCAACTCTCACGCCAGCCCACCTAGGCCCATCTGCACCTAAGGCCCACCAGCCCCCGCTGCTAACCCTAGCCGCCAGGGCGCCCGATCCCCCTCCTCTCGATCTCACCCTCTCCCTCCCGCAGCGCCACCATCTCCCCTCGAACCCCTTTTCTCGATCTCTCCCTCCCGATCCCTCTGCTAGCGACCTCCACCACCTTGCCTCGTCTCCCTCCTCCATCTACAGCCATCCATCGATCACCCTCCACCTCGCTCGAGGCTCTCCTTGTTCCTCCACGTGGTTCCCCTCGCCGCACCTCCCCGAGCAGGAGCTCCGCCTCCCCTGCTTCGCGCCAAGGCCGCCGCCGGCCACTTAATCCTTCGCCGCCCCACGGAGGCCTAAGCCACCGACCTCGTCGGGCCTCCACCTCTGTTCTGCGCCGCAGCCATGCTCTGGTTCGAGAGGAGCTCGATCCCGAGCACCTTTTTCCCGTCCATGCCGCTATCATGTCCATGCTCCAGCCCCGCATTGACCTCCCCTGCTCAGCAGCAGCTCGTCATCTCCAGCGCTGCCCCTGCCAGATTAAAGTGCCACCAAGTCCCTGATGGATGCGCCAAGTCCCCGACGAGACTCTTTTTCGTCAAGTTTGGCTATGCAGCTATGACCTCAGATTTGGACCGCAAGCGGCAAGTACCCCACCGGCAAGACCACACCGATGAAACACATTTTTTGTCAAGTTCGGCTATGACGCTCGAACGACTACAGATCGAAACGCCAAGTTCCTCTCCGAATGTGAACGACTACCGTCGCCGAGACCGCAAGTACCACGACAACCCCGAAGGGATCCGAATTCGTCAAGTTCCTCTTCGAAACGTGAACCACTACTTCCCTCAACGAACTTGATCCGTTCCGAAAATGCACGCTTCAAAGGTATAACCCCGAGATGACTGCCCATGGGCGAATGCACGTGTGTTGTATGAGATGCTCGTGTTTGCACCGTGCGCGAGTTGTCATTGCACGTTCCTCCTCATTTTCCATGCGTCGACCCGTGGGAACCCGGTAACCGGGATCACCCCACCATCTCTAGCATGTTCCGCACATCCGCACACTTGCTCTTTTGCACCGGTATCTTAATGAGTTGTTGGATCATCGGAATGTTGTCATGGCACCATTTCTGTTGTCGTTGTCGTGGCACCCCTTTCGTTCCGCCACGGTGACAAATGCTTCATATCATGCTCATGTCAACATTTTCATGAAAGAGCATCAACTTGTATATGTCACCCGCATCATGATAACAACATTTAAAATGTTTAAAATTGTTGTTTGCATCAAATTGCTAAATGGCATGTGGGGATTTACCGGAATTGTTGTTTGTTGTTTCTGGCCTCATTTAAACTTGCCTAGATAGGTAGTTTTATTATGCTTCACCTCTTGCCATGTTAACCAACATTTAATATTGATGTGTAGCATAAATGAGAGTGAATTAAATAATTGAATGTGGTGTTTTGTCAATATGCAACTCGTTGCATATTGAGCTCCACTTAACTTGTAGTATTGTTTGTTGCACTTTGGCATGCCATGACTCATTAAATCGGACATGCATCATACTTGGTTGTGCATCATGCCATGTTTAAGCTTGGTTGTTTACTATCTTGTTTCCTTCTTTCCGGTTGTGCTTCTTCTCAATAGTTCCAGTTATGTTGCAATTGTGAGGATCCGTTCGACTACGTTGGTTTGTCTACTTCATGGATTCGATCTTCTTCCTAGCGGGATTTCAGGCAAGATGACCATCACCTTGGATCACACTACTATCTTTGATATGCTAGTTGTCTCGATGCTATCGCTATGTCGCGCTACCTACCACTTGGTTGTCAAGCCTCCCAATATACCATGAAACAACCTCTAACCTTTTCTACCATCCTAGAAAACTGTTATTGGCTATGTTACCGCTTTGCTCAACCCCTCTTATAGTGTTGCTAGTTGCAGGTTGTTCCATGTTGGGACATGGATATCATGGGATATCACAATATCTCTTATTTAATTAAAGCATCTATATACTTGGTAAAGGGTGGAAGGATCGGCCTTTTGCCTGGTGTTTTGTTCCACTCTTGCCGCCTTAGTTTCCGTCATACCGGTGTTATATTCCTTGATTTTGCATCCCTAACACGATGAGGGTTTATGGGCCCCTCTTGACAGTTCGCTTTGAATAGAACTCTTCCAGCAAGGCCCAACATTGGTTTTAACATTTGCTCAACATGATAAACCTGATAATTAATTAATT
>NW_021285101.1:0-1172 GCF_002162155.2 Triticum dicoccoides
CCGGGGCTCCAAAAGCGTTTTGAGAGACATGGAGCATATGAGATGTTCGAAGAGCTGAAAATGGTTTTCCAAGCTCATGCCCGGGTCGAGAGATATGAAGTCTCTGACAAATTCTTCAGCTGTAAGATGGAGGAAAATAGTTCTGTCAGTGAGCACATACTCACTATGTCTGGGTTACATAACCGCTTGACTCAGCTGGGAGTTAATCTCCCGGATGATGCGGTCATTGACAGAATCCTCCAGTCGCTTCCACCGAGCTACAAGAGCTTTGTGATGAACTTCAATATGCAGGGGATGGAAAAGACCATTCCTGAAGTATTTGCTATGCTGAAATCAGCAGAGGTAGAAGTCAGAAAGGAACATCAAGTGTTGATGATCAATAAAACCACTAAGTTCAAGAAGGGCAAGGGTAAAAAGAACTTCAAGAAGGACGGCAAGGTAGTTGCCGCGCCCAGCAAGCAAGCTGCCGGAAAGAAGCCAAAGAATGGACCCAAGCCCGAGACTGAGTGTTTTTATTGCAAGGAAAGTGGTCACTGGAAGCGGAACTGCCCCAAATACTTAGCGGACAAGAAGGCCGGCAAAACCAAAGGTATATTTGATATACATGTAATTGATGTGTACCTTACCAGTAATCGTAGTAACTCCTGGGTATTTGATACCGGTGCCGTTGCTCATATTTGTAACACACAACAGGAGCTGTGGAATAAACGGAGACTGGCGAAGGACGAGGTGACGATGCGCGTCGGGAATGGTTCCAAGGTCGATGTGATCGCCGTCGGCACGCTACCTCTACATTTACCTACGGGATTAGTTTTGAACCTCAATAATTGTTATTTTGTGCCAAGTTTGAGCATGAACATTGTATCAGGATCTCGTTTAATTCGAGATGGCTACTCATTTAAATCCGAGAATAATGGTTGTTCTATTTATATGAGAGATATGTTTTATGGTCATGCTCCGATGGTGAATGGTTTATTCTTTATGAATCTCGAGCGTAATGCTACACATATTCATAGTGTAAGTACCAAAAGATGTAAGATTGATAGTGATAGTCCCACATACTTGTGGCACTGCCGCCTCGGTCACATAGGTGTCAAACGCATGAAGAAGCTCCATGCTGATGGACTTTTAGAGTCTCTTGATTACGAATCATTTGACACGTGCGAACCATG
>NW_021285102.1:0-3084 GCF_002162155.2 Triticum dicoccoides
CAAAAAGAAACCAAAGATGATACAATGTTTTTTTTATATAATTAGGTTCACAAAGACATGTACCCACAATGACCAACTGTGGAGTAGTCGAGTGTATTGATGATGGCGAGCTTGACAAGTGAACTATAACAATCTGATGGGTGCATGTGGTACTGGTCATGCTAGGCTTCGGAGCAACTACCTTGCCTTACTTTTTCTCGATGTCACATTTTTTAAATTCATTGATGCCATATTTAGATCTACATTTTGACTGTTGATTTAATTTATATGAAGACACGCCTTTCGGGGAAATAGCCAACCATTACGTACATAGCACTAACTAAAGTATAAACTTTATTTTGAAGGTGGCTTGGCTATGATATTTTTTGTTTTGCCACACAGACGGCAGCAATAATATTGAACCACTGGATTCCTATTTCTATTGATCGCGCCACACACTAGCTAGGATTGTATTGTACCACCAGACGCGAAAAAGAATCAATAATTCCAAAGCTATACTAGTAACGCCCATGTTATTTTGGTCGGCACATCAAGCTCGTTGTATGGAAACACCGTCCAAACATGGACCAGATTAATGTGCCATAATATAGATGTGTATAGTGGCGTTGGATCTGTTATTGCGGCAACGACAGCCTCTGTTGCCAAAGTCTTAAAATGTGTCATTTTCCTTCTCCGGGCTCTCTTTTCATAGACACTTCCCACCTTGTATGCTGTTGGAAATATGAGTAAGTTACTACGAGATTTAATCCGAATAATTAGAAGATAAATCATGACTACAGTAGCAGAGATTAAACTAACCATGCGAACTAGCATAGCAGATGAACAGATCACATCTAGGGCACATACTAGAAACATGAATTTTACCATGATCTCGAACAGAAAGGATAGAATCACATACGGTGCAGCGGGAGCAGCACCGCCGGCGTTGACGTTGTCGCCTATGTCCTCGAGGATGAGGTTGCCGAGATCGGGGAAGAAGTCGTCGTTCGCAAAGTCGTCACTGCCAGCAGTCGCGCGAGTGCGCTCCCAAAAAACCTGATCGCCCCTCTCCCGTACAGGATCACGAGAGGCGGGGTTCCGGAGGCCTGTTGTCCCTTCTCCCGGTGCACGCCGAAAGGAGGGATGGAGAAAACTTGCTTGGCGGCGCAATGATCTGAAACGGTGGTGAGAAACCATACGAAGCGGCGGCGGCTAGGGTAGACGTCTGTCTGACTATATAGTGCGGGCTGGGTAGGTCGTGGGAGTAAACCCCACGTCCGAGTCGTCACGATCCAAAAGAATCGAAAACGCTTCAGTAATTAACGCGTCCATTAATTATTAATTAATGACTCATTAATTTTCTCGAGCAGCAAAAATATAGACAACGTGCATAGCTCTGTCCTCGGCTCGGCTCAATCACGCAACCCGCGGCGCGGCGCGGCGCGGCGTGACGAGGCGTGGCGAGGCGAGCGCGTGTAGGTCTCCTCTTCTCATACTCATACAAGTGGTAGAAAAGCTCACCTTATAAAAGAGGTGCAACTCTCTCTCAACTTCCGGGGTGGGGCTAAACTTTAGCCTCACTCACTCCACTCACATGTGTGCATGAATGGGCCAAGAGAATTTCAGAATTTTAGTTGGGCTTTGGGCCAAAGGCCTACTAGCAAAATTTCAACAATCCTCCACAAAGTCTCATTAGCACATCTTATCATTTAGTTCCAAAACATTGTTTATATACCAGTGCTTAGTGAAGACTGTGAAGTTGAACTTCCACTTAGAGATTTATGCTACACTAGATCACAACTTGAATAGTGGACTATGCCTTGAACTACAAGTTTTCTGCGAGACTAGTTTCACACAAATTCTTGACCGATACTGGGCTGTCGTAAGGCTCTTTCCCGCTGGTGGAGCGTATACGTCATACTCCAGGCCTTTTCATGAATTTATTAGAGAACACCCAATTCTCACAGACTGCGACGTTAACAGTCAAATTCATATAGGTGTTATCCTCAGAAGATGTTCTGCAGGACAACATCTTTGCTTACACGAATAAGCCACTTGGAACTCATTAAGATAAGTATCAACCTGCCATGCAGATCAGGAGAGTATTGCATCTTCATGGAGTGGGATAGGTAATATAGGGATACTCTCCTCCCAGCTGACCAACAGCTTGTCTCCCACTTCTACTTCACGGCATCTCCGATCACATAGAGTGGGTTACCACTATGGACAACTCATGCGGTGGGTCTCAGAGGCATCTCCCTCGATGCATTATCTATCACATTACGTGATAGACCCTTCATGAAGGGATCTGCCAAATTTTTCGACGTTTGGATATAATCCAACGTAATAACTCCGGAGTTCCTCAATTTTCTGACAGATTTCAGTCTCCTCTTCACATGCCTTGAGGACTTCATATTGTCCTTTGAACTGTTTTCTTTTGACGATCACTGTTTGATTATCACAGTTCATCAGGATAGGGGGTATTGGTTTTTCAACCATAGGTAAGTCCATCAAGAGTTCACGAAGCTACTCTGCTTCAACTGTGGTAGTGTCTAATGTTGTGAGTTCTGCTTCCATAGTTGACCTCGTTAAGATGGTCTGCTTGCAAGACTTCCAGGAAACAGCGCCACCACCAAGTGTGAAAACATAACCACTTGTTGCCTTAATCTCATCAGCATCAGATATCCAGTTTGAGTCACTATAACCCTCCAGTACCCTTGGATACCCAGTGTAGTGAATCACATAGCTCGTGGTGCCTTTCAAATAGCGCATAACTCTCTCAAGCGCATGCCAATGATCATCCCCCTGTTTTGACACAAACCGACTCAGCTTGCTCACAGCAAAAGAGATGTCAGGCCTCGTGTCACTCGCCAAATACATAAGCGAGCCAATAATCCGAGAATACCTCAGTTGATCCCTAGCAATTCGTCGGTTCTTTCGAAGCAACACACTAGCATCATATGGAGTTGGAGAAGGCGTGCAGTCGCTATACCCAAAATGACTCAAGACATTTTCCACATAGTGAGACTAAAGCAGTGTGATCCCACCATTCTCATCTCTCAACAGCTTGATGTTTAAAATAACATCAGCTACTCCTAGATCCTT
>NW_021285103.1:0-1172 GCF_002162155.2 Triticum dicoccoides
TGTTATCTTCAGAAGTGCCAGGCAAGCAAAACCCCCTTGTTCATTCCGATACAATCCTACTCTCTCGCTCCTGCTCTCTTTTACTGCATTAGGACAACACCGATTCATCTGTTACTTGCTGTGGTAGCTGAACCCCTTTATCCTTTGCATGACCTGTCATTGCCACAGTAAATAGATGAAACCCACTAGCATGAGTAGGAGTTGTTTGAGCCCTGATGTGCCTACTCATTCATGTTTGTTTGTCATGCCTGCTACTGCTTAGAGTTGAGTCAGGTCTGATTCATCGGGGATGAATCAGAGGTGTGTGAACATGTCCTACTATGTGTGAGCTAAGTGTGTGAACACGATTTGGTAAAAGGTGTCGGTGAGAGGCCATGTAGGAGTACATGGTGGGTTGTCTCATTGAAGCCGTCCTCAGGAACTGAGTTCTATGTTTGTGATCCATGATTCAGCTACTACCATACATTGGGCCCTGAAATATGACCCCGCTCGACTTCTTATTCACCCTAGTCCTCTGTCTAGGAGTTGCAAGTAGTTTCTGGTGTTTGTAGTATGCTGGAGGCCGTGGACAGCGCTGACCGTAGGGGTGGGCTGTGATGCGGTAGGCACGTGGCCGGGTAAACCGGGCACCCGTTTGGTGTCACGGAACCCTGTTCACATCGTTTGGGGCTGTGAGCGAAACTCCGGCCGGATCTCCTCATGGATGGAACCCGAATAGGCGATAAGCCTGGACTAGAGACTTAGGTGTTTAGGTAGGTCGTGGTCTACACCCACGTCGGCTTTCGCTTGAAGTCTGCCGAGCACATGTCGTGTGCAGACGCTAAGTGGTGGAAACATGTATGAAGAAGTACACCCCTGCAGGGTTAACATCATCTATTCGAATAGCCGTGTCCGCGGAAAAGGACTTCTGGGTTGCTTATATCAGTTCATAGACAAGTGAAAGTGGATACTTTAA
Organism: Triticum dicoccoides; assembly: GCF_002162155.2. NCBI lineage: Eukaryota > Viridiplantae > Streptophyta > Magnoliopsida > Poales > Poaceae > Triticum > Triticum dicoccoides. The sequence continues at coordinate 956 of NW_021285103.1, forward strand.
AATGCGCAAGATAAGCGTGAGTGCTATGGATGGCGTTCTCGTAGGGAGACGGGAGCGGATCCATAGTGGTGTATTGATATGGTGAATATGTGGACTCGTGTGCGCCACCTCAAAAGAGTCGCTTGCAGTCGTAGTTTAGGATAGCCACCGAGTCAAAGCTGGCTTGCTGCAGTTAAACCCCACCATCCCTTTGTTGATAATGATGCATATGTAGTTA
>NW_021285104.1:0-3084 GCF_002162155.2 Triticum dicoccoides
CAAAAAGAAACCAAAGATGATACAATGTTTTTTTTATATAATTAGGTTCACAAAGACATGTACCCACAATGACCAACTGTGGAGTAGTCGAGTGTATTGATGATGGCGAGCTTGACAAGTGAACTATAACAATCTGATGGGTGCATGTGGTACTGGTCATGCTAGGCTTCGGAGCAACTACCTTGCCTTACTTTTTCTCGATGTCACATTTTTTAAATTCATTGATGCCATATTTAGATCTACATTTTGACTGTTGATTTAATTTATATGAAGACACGCCTTTCGGGGAAATAGCCAACCATTACGTACATAGCACTAACTAAAGTATAAACTTTATTTTGAAGGTGGCTTGGCTATGATATTTTTTGTTTTGCCACACAGACGGCAGCAATAATATTGAACCACTGGATTCCTATTTCTATTGATCGCGCCACACACTAGCTAGGATTGTATTGTACCACCAGACGCGAAAAAGAATCAATAATTCCAAAGCTATACTAGTAACGCCCATGTTATTTTGGTCGGCACATCAAGCTCGTTGTATGGAAACACCGTCCAAACATGGACCAGATTAATGTGCCATAATATAGATGTGTATAGTGGCGTTGGATCTGTTATTGCGGCAACGACAGCCTCTGTTGCCAAAGTCTTAAAATGTGTCATTTTCCTTCTCCGGGCTCTCTTTTCATAGACACTTCCCACCTTGTATGCTGTTGGAAATATGAGTAAGTTACTACGAGATTTAATCCGAATAATTAGAAGATAAATCATGACTACAGTAGCAGAGATTAAACTAACCATGCGAACTAGCATAGCAGATGAACAGATCACATCTAGGGCACATACTAGAAACATGAATTTTACCATGATCTCGAACAGAAAGGATAGAATCACATACGGTGCAGCGGGAGCAGCACCGCCGGCGTTGACGTTGTCGCCTATGTCCTCGAGGATGAGGTTGCCGAGATCGGGGAAGAAGTCGTCGTTCGCAAAGTCGTCACTGCCAGCAGTCGCGCGAGTGCGCTCCCAAAAAACCTGATCGCCCCTCTCCCGTACAGGATCACGAGAGGCGGGGTTCCGGAGGCCTGTTGTCCCTTCTCCCGGTGCACGCCGAAAGGAGGGATGGAGAAAACTTGCTTGGCGGCGCAATGATCTGAAACGGTGGTGAGAAACCATACGAAGCGGCGGCGGCTAGGGTAGACGTCTGTCTGACTATATAGTGCGGGCTGGGTAGGTCGTGGGAGTAAACCCCACGTCCGAGTCGTCACGATCCAAAAGAATCGAAAACGCTTCAGTAATTAACGCGTCCATTAATTATTAATTAATGACTCATTAATTTTCTCGAGCAGCAAAAATATAGACAACGTGCATAGCTCTGTCCTCGGCTCGGCTCAATCACGCAACCCGCGGCGCGGCGCGGCGCGGCGTGACGAGGCGTGGCGAGGCGAGCGCGTGTAGGTCTCCTCTTCTCATACTCATACAAGTGGTAGAAAAGCTCACCTTATAAAAGAGGTGCAACTCTCTCTCAACTTCCGGGGTGGGGCTAAACTTTAGCCTCACTCACTCCACTCACATGTGTGCATGAATGGGCCAAGAGAATTTCAGAATTTTAGTTGGGCTTTGGGCCAAAGGCCTACTAGCAAAATTTCAACAATCCCCCACAAAGTCTCATTAGCACATCTTATCATTTAGTTCCAAAACATTCTTTATATACCAGTGCTTAGTGAAGACTGTGAAGTTGAACTTCCACTTAGAGATTTATGCTACACTAGATCACAACTTGAATAGTGGACTATGCCTTGAACTACAAGTTTTCTGCGAGACTAGTTTCACACAAATTCTTGACCGATACTGGGCTGTCGTAAGGCTCTTTCCCGCTGGTGGAGCGTATACGTCATACTCCAGGCCTTTTCATGAATTTATTAGAGAACACCCAATTCTCACAGACTGCGACGTTAACAGTCAAATTCATATAGGTGTTATCCTCAGAAGATGTTCTGCAGGACAACATTTTTGCTTACACGAATAAGCCACTTGGAACTCATTAAGATAAGTATCAACCTGCCATGCAGATCAGGAGAGTATTGCATCTTCATGGAGTGGGATAGGTAATATAGGGATACTCTCCTCCCAGCTGACCAACAGCTTGTCTCCCACTTCTACTTCACGGCATCTCCGATCACATAGAGTGGGTTACCACTATGGACAACTCATGCGGTGGGTCTCAGAGGCATCTCCATCGATGCATTATCTATCACATTACGTGATAGACCCTTCATGAAGGGATCTGCCAAATTTTTCGACGTTTGGATATAATCCAACGTAATAACTCCGGAGTTCCTCAATTTTCTGACAGATTTCAGTCTCCTCTTCACATGCCTTGAGGACTTCATATTGTCCTTTGAACTGTTTTCTTTTGACGATCACTGTTTGATTATCACAGTTCATCAGGATAGGGGGTATTGGTTTTTCAACCATAGGTAAGTCCATCAAGAGTTCACGAAGCTACTCTGCTTCAACTGTGGTAGTGTCTAATGTTGTGAGTTCTGCTTCCATAGTTGACCTCGTTAAGATGGTCTGCTTGCAAGACTTCCAGGAAACAGCGCCACCACCAAGTGTGAAAACATAACCACTTGTTGCCTTAATCTCATCAGCATCAGATATCCAGTTTGAGTCACTATAACCCTCCAGTACCCTTGGATACCCAGTGTAGTGAATCACATAGCTCGTGGTGCCTTTCAAATAGCGCATAACTCTCTCAAGCGCATGCCAATGATCATCCCCCTGTTTTGACACAAACCGACTCAGCTTGCTCACAGCAAAAGAGATGTCAGGCCTCGTGTCACTCGCCAAATACATAAGCGAGCCAATAATCCGAGAATACCTCAGTTGATCCCTAGCAATTCGTCGGTTCTTTCGAAGCAACACACTAGCATCATATGGAGTTGGAGAAGGCGTGCAGTCGCTATACCCAAAATGACTCAAGACATTTTCCACATAGTGAGACTAAAGCAGTGTGATCCCACCATTCTCATCTCTCAACAGCTTGATGTTTAAAATAACATCAGCTACTCCTAGATCCTT
>NW_021285105.1:0-957 GCF_002162155.2 Triticum dicoccoides
TCCAATGAAAGCACGTAAAACTTCGTTCATTAATCTCATGAAAGTACTAGGTGCATTAGTTAACCCAAAAGGCATGACTAACCACTCATATAATCCAAACTTAGTTTTAAATGCTGTTTTCCATTCATCTCCCAATTTCATACGAATTTGATGGTAGCCACTACGCAAATCAACTTTGGAGAATATTGTAGAGCCACTCAATTCATCAAGCATATCATCTAGCCTAGGAATAGGATGACGATAACGAATAGTAATATTATTAATGCCTCTACAATCAACACACATACGTGATGTACCATCCTTTTTCGGCACTAGAATAATAGGAACAGCACAAGGACTAAGGGATTCGCGTATATAACCTTTGTCGAGAAGCTCTTGTACTTGACGCATAATCTCCTTCGTCTCCTTTGGATTGGTACGGTATGGTGCACGGTTTAGCAGTGAAGCACCAGGAATTAAGTCAATCTGATGCTCAATCCCTCGAATAGGCGGTAATCCCGGTGGCACGTCTTGTGGAAAGACGTCAGCGAACTCCTGCAAAATGTTAGTGACAGCAGGAGGCAAAGAGGAAGGCACGTCCTCGAATGAAAATAATGCCTCTTTGCACACAAAAGCATAGCAAACAGATTTGCTGAAATCTAGCTGATCAATATCAGATTTGGTGGCAAATAAACATGCACTTTTCAATTTAATTTCAGAAGCAACACTAGATGGTTTATTATTAGGCTTCATTTGTTGCTCAAATTCTTTTGCCACAATCTGATTTTCACTCTTATTCTTCTCCTGTTTTGCTTTATTAGCTCTATTAATATCATCTTTCAAAATGGAATCAGGAGTCATAGGAAGCAAAGTAATATTTTTATCCTTATGAACAAGAGTATAGTGATTGTTTCTACCATGGTGTACAGAATTTTTATCAAATTGCCATGGTCTACCAAGTAATAAGGAACATGCTTG
>NW_021285106.1:0-1269 GCF_002162155.2 Triticum dicoccoides
TTGCATGTTTTACGTGGCTGCTATGGGTTTCTAGCAAGAACGTTTCTTACCTACGCAAAGACCACAACGTGATATGCCAATTGCTATTTACCCTTCATAAGGACCCTTTTCATCGAATCCGATCCGACTAAAGTAGGAGAGACAGACACCCGCTAGCCACCTTATGCATCTAGTGCATGTCAGTCGGTGGAACCAGTCTCACGTAAGAGTACGTGTAAGGTCGGTCCGGGCCGCTTCATCCCACGATGCCGCCGAATCAAGATAAGACTAGTAACGGCAAGCATATTGAACAAAATCAACGCCCACAACTACTTTGTGTTCTACTCGTGCATAGAATCTACGCAATAGACCTAGCTCATGATGCCACTGTTGGGGAACGTAGCAGAAATTCAAAAATTTTCCTACGAAACACCAAGATCTATCTATGGAGAGACCAGCAACGAGTAGAAAGAGAGTGCATCTACATACCCTTGTAGATCGCTAAGCGGAAGCGTTCAAGTGAACGGGGTTGATGGAGTCGTACTCGTCGTGATTCAGATCACCGATGATCAAGTGCCGAACGCACGGCACCTCCGCGTTCAACACACGTACAGCTCGACGATGTCTCCCACGCCTTGATCCAGCAAGGAGAGAGGGAGAGGTTGAGGAAGACTCCTTCCAGCAGCAGCACAACGGCGTGGTGATGATGGAGGAGCGTGGCAATCCTGCAGGGCTTCGCTAAGCACCTACGGGAGAGGAGATGTGTCACGGGAGGGAGAGGGAGGCAACCAAAGGCCTTAGGTATGATTGCTCCTCCTTTTCCGACTATATATAGGGCCAAGGGAGAGGGGGAGGGCGCAGACTTGCCCCCTCCTCCAAGGAAGGGGTGCGGCTAAGGATGGGGAGGAGTCCATCCTCCCCAAGGCACCTCGGAGGTGCCTTCCCCTTTAAGGACTCTCCCCTTTTTCCTTTATCTTGGCGCATGGGCCTCTAGGGGCTGGTGCCCTTGGCCCATGTAGGCCAAGGCGCACCCCCTACAGCCCATGTGGCCCCCCGGGGCAGGTGGCCCCACCCGGTGGGCCCCCGGGACCCTTCCGGTGGTCCCGGTACAATACCGATGACCCCGAAACTTGTCCCGATGGCCGAAACAGGACTTCCTATATATAAATCTTTACCTCCGGACCATTCCGGAACTCCTCGTGACGTCCGGGATCTCATCCGGGACTCCGAACAACATTCGGTAACCACATACAAGCTTCCTTTATAACCCTAGCGTCATCGAACCTTAAG
>NW_021285107.1:0-1555 GCF_002162155.2 Triticum dicoccoides
ATGTGTTCACATTTTTTGGAAAAAAATGTTCATGGTTTTAAAAATGTATTTGCGTCTGTCAATTTTTGTGCAGAATTTTCCATTTATTTTATTGAATTATTCGTGAAAACTTGAAAGATGTTCGATACTTTAAACTCTTGCACTGCATACAAATCACTAGATTTTGCCAGCTTGATTGGTCAGGTTCTTCACTTCACGAGCGGAGCGTCACGAGTTCGATCTCTCGCTGGCTCGGGTCTTTTAGGCCATTTTTTTACGTGCTCGAGTACTTAACCTCTAAATGGGCTAGCCCACATGTGTGTACCTTAAGCTTGATGCTAGTGGGCGGCGGCCCAATATTGAGCCACCTGGCTCACCCGCTCGCTTGCTTTCACCAGCTAGGTTTTCTCTTTGTTTGTCTATCTAAAAGAAGCTACTCCCTCCATCCCATAATATAAGATCGTTTTGCAACCAAAGACGGCTTGCCAAACAATGTTATATTATGGGATGGAGCAAGTAGTTTTCTTCTGATTTATTTTCGGTAGTTGGTCGAAAAATTCCTTTCGGTTTTTTTATAGTACTTTCAAAATAATTGTAAGATGAAAAATGTCGAAAGATTTGAAAACAAATCAAAAATATAGAGAAAAGTTTGTGAATTTAAAAAAAGTTCACAGAATTGAATAAATGTTCCTCAATTAGTGGATTTTAAAAAGTTCAAGCATTTGAAAAAAGTTCGTGGATTTGAATAAATGTTCATGATTGTGGATCTTAAAAATGTCATGAATTTTAAAAAAGTTTTTGAATTTTAAAAATATTCATGAAATTTGGAAAATTCACGAATTTTAAAAATTTAAAAGCACTCTAAATGGGCTAGCCCACATGTGTGTACCTTAAGCTTGATGCTAGTGGGCGGCGGCCCAATATTGAGCCACCTGGCTCACCCGCTCGCTTGCTTTCACAAGCTAGGTTTTCTCTTTGTTTGTCTATTTAAAAGAAGCTACTCCCTCCATCCCATAATAGAAGATCGTTTTGCAACCAAAGACGGCTTACCAAACAATGTTATATTATGGGATGGAGCAAGTAGTTTTCTTCTAATTTTTTTCGGTAGTTGGTCGAAAAATTCCTTTCGGTTTTTTTGTAGTACTTTCAAAATAATTGTAAGATGAAAAATGTCGAAAGATTTGAAAACAAATCAAAAATATAGAGAAAAGTTTGTGAATTTAAAAAAAGTTCACAGAATTGAATAAATGTTCCTCAATTAGTGGATTTTAAAAAGTTCATGATTGTGGATTTGAATAAATGTTCGTGATTGTGGATCTTAAAAATGTCATGAATTTTAAAAAAGTTGTTGAATTTTAAAAATATTCATGAAATTTGGAAAATCAAGAATTTTAAAATTTTAAAAGTTGAGACTTTGAAAAAAGTTCACCAGATTGAAAAAGATCATAAATTTTAAAACAATGTCATGGGCTTGAGAAAAGTTCACGGATGTGAAAACAAGTTCATGAACTCTTAAAACTTCACAAGTTCAAAAAAGTATGCAGGATTTAGAAAAAGTCCATGGATTTTAAAAAGA
>NW_021285108.1:0-1120 GCF_002162155.2 Triticum dicoccoides
GCCCAGCGCGGCCCAGCCCACCTCCTTCCCCCCTTGTCCTCTTCTTCCTCTGCCAGTAGGCAGAGGCGAGGCGTGGCGCGCGCCCGAAGAGCGCCGGCCACCTCCTGCTTCGCCGTGGCAGCCTCCCCGACTCCCTCGCGACGCCACGGAGACGCCCTCGCCCCCTGCACCTCCCCTCTCTCCCCCTGGACCCCATTCCCTCCTCTGTTTCCCTCTCGCGCACACCACCGAGCGGAGCTCGCCGCCATCGTCGCCGTACCCATGGCCACCGGCCACCCCTAGCCTCACCGACGCCCCAGGAAGCTCCGCGGGTCCTCCCTCTACCTCCTCAATGAGCCACGAGGCCCCGGACGTGCCGCATCGCCGCCATCGACGTCGTCTTCTACCTCGGACCCGCCAGCCATCTTCGTCAAATTCGTCGGCTCCGGTGCCTCCCCGAGCTCGCCGAGGCCACCACTGCAACCGCTGTGAGCTCCTGTGCTGTTTCCCCTCTCTCCCCGTTGGTTTCCCGTGCAGTAGCCATGCTAGCCACCGTACCGAGCGCCGCCGTCCGCCATGGACGCCGGGCATGGCACTGACGTGCTGTTGCGGCCAGTCCGACGAGCCTAGCGTGCTCCTAGCTGCCCCAGGAGTCCGCATAGCCCCTCAGCCAGCCCCCTAGCGCCCCGTAACCTCGCTCCGCCCAAACCCGAGCTCCGGCAGCCGCCGCGGCCCCACTCCGGCGAGCTCCGGCCACCCCGCGCCTCCCGCATGCCTCCTTTGGATGCGCGCAAGCAAGGGCAACCCTCTGGTGCCCTTGGCTTGGCCCAAAACCGCTCGCAGCGCCACTCCGGCGAGCTCCCGCCGCAGTTTTGGTCGTCGCCGGCCGAACTCCGGCGACTGCCGACGTGGCACGCCTAATTAGCACTAATGACGCCTGAACACCCCCCCACAGCCACTGACAGTGGGCCCCGTAGTGGGTCAAAGCCCGGGTCAACGCGGGATTAGCCCCTGTGTCACTGACGTGTGGACCCCACACGTCAGGTTTGACCCGGGGCAGCCCTGTTGACTTGCTGATGCAAGCATGACGCAGTGCTGATGTCATAACTCATTTTCTGGATTTAATTTAATTCTGAAATTC
>NW_021285109.1:0-1144 GCF_002162155.2 Triticum dicoccoides
ATTGCATTGCATACAATAAAGCGACAACCATATGGCTCCTGCCAGTTGCCGATAACTCGGTTACAAAACATGATCATCTCATACAATAAAATTCAGCATCATGCCTTGACCATATCACATCACAACATGCCCTGCAAAAACAAGTTAGACGTCCTCTACTTTGTTGTTGCATGTTTTACGTGGCTGCTACGGGCTTAAGTAAGAACCAATCTCACCTACGCATCAAAACCACAACGATAGTTTGTCAAATAGACTCCGTTTTAACCTTCGCAAGGACCGGGCGTAGCCATACTTGGTTCAACTAAAGTTGGAGAGGCAGTCGCCCGCAAGCCATCTCTGTGCAAAGCACGTCGAGGGAACCGGTCTCGCGTAAGCGTACGCGTAAGGTTGGTCCGGGTCGTCTTGTCCAACAATACCGCTGAACCAAAATATGACATGCTGGTAGGCAGTATGACTTGTATCGTCCACAACTCACTTGTGTTCTATTCGTGCATATAACATCAACATCATTAACCTAGGCTCGGATGCCACTGTTGGGTTTCGTAGTAATTTCAAAAATTTTCCTACGCGCACACAGGATCATGTGATGCATAGCAACGAGAGGAGAGTGTTGTCTACGTACCCAACGCAGACCGACTGCGGAAGCAATGACACGACGTAGAGGAAGTAGTCGTACGTCTTCACGATCCAACCGATCAAGCACCGAAACTACGGAACCTCCGAGTTCGAGCACACGTTCAGCTCGATGACGATCCCCGGACTCCGATCCAGCAAAGTGTCGGGGAAGAGTTTCGTCAGCACGACGGCGTGGTGACGATCTTGATGAACTACAGCAGCAGGGCTTCGCCTAAACTCCGCTACAGTATTATCGAGGAATATGGTGGCAGGGGGCACCGCACACGGCTAAGGAATCGATCACGTGGATCAACTTGTGTCAACTTGTGTGTTTAGAGGTGCCCCTGCCTCCGTATATAAAGGAGCCAAGGGGGGAGGGTGCGCCGGCCAAGAGGGAGAGGCGCAGGAGGAGTCCTACTCCTACCGGGAGTAGGACTCCCCCCCCCAATCCTATTCCAACTAGGATTCCCAAGGGGGAAAGAGGGAGAAGGGTGGCCGGCCACCTCTCCTAGTCCTAATAGGACTAGGG
>NW_021285110.1:0-975 GCF_002162155.2 Triticum dicoccoides
GCGGAGCTCCTGGACACGGTGAGACGGCGTGGGGTGGTCGGAGGGCGTGGCTACGGCGAGGGGGTGGCGGCGATGGCGTCGGCCATGGCTAGGGCGTGCAAGGGGGAGGAACTGGAGAGGAGAGGGGGTGTCTGGGGGGTTCGGGGGAGAGAGGGAGGCTGATCCACGGCGTTAGCCGGGCGAGGGACGCGGCGAGGCGGCGAGCAGCTGCGTGGCGCGCTGCGGTGCTCGCCGTCGAGCACCTGCCTGCCTGCCTGGCCGGAAGCAGCTCGCTGGCGCGGTGCTGGGCTGGGCCGGCCAGGTGGGCTGGCTGGTGGGCCTGCGGTGGCGCCAGGTAAGTTTTCCCCTTTTTTTCTGTTTCTGTTTTTATTTAATATATCTGCAACTTTGTTGAATTTAATAAAATACCTAGGCAACTTCAAAAATCGCCAAATCACTCCTGGTCCATAGTTGGATTATTTCCAACATGAAACATTTTAGTTTGGAGGTATTTGAGCATTTAAATATTTTATATAATTTTAAATGCCCAAATTCAAATATTTATGAATTAATTCAAAATCCCTAAGATGGCCTAGGAAAATGTGCACCACTTTTGGCAGAGGTTCTGAACCAAGACAAAAATGATGGGCATTTTAGAAGGGCATTTCAGGTTCATTGAAAATTATTTTAGTAAACCCTAGTTGGTTTCAGAGGGGACTGGGGGTTCTGTCATCCCCATTTCAAGTTTCTGATGAAGAAGTAAACATGATGCAACACTCTAATGCATGACTAGCTAGGGTGTGACAACTCACCCCCACTCAAAAGAATCTCGTCCCGAGATTTGGGTTCCTCCGGGAAGAAGGCGGGGTACTCGAGTCGAAGACGATCCTCCCTTTCCCAAGTTGCTTCATCCTCAGAATGGTGCGACCATTGAACCTTGAGAAACTTGATATTATGACGTCGAGTGGTACGCTCGGCCTGATCGAGGATACGAAC
>NW_021285111.1:0-1177 GCF_002162155.2 Triticum dicoccoides
GTTGTAAGGGAGGAGGTCATTATGCGAGAGAATGCAAATCTCCGCGTGTGATGATTGCTACCGTGGATGGTGGATATGAGTCCGCTAGTGACTATGATGAGGAGACTTTGGCTCTTATTACACGTGAAGAACATGGTGGAGATGATTCTGATCATGAGACGCAATACATGGCTCCTGAAGACGCTGACAGGTATGAATGTTTAGTTGCTCAACGTGTTTTGAGTGTGCAGGTCACACAAGCTGAGCAAAATCAGAGGCACAATTTGTTCCATACCAAGGGAGTTGTGAAGGAACGTTCTGTGCGCGTCATAATAGACGGAGGGAGCTGCAACAACTTGGCTAGCATGGAGATGGTGGAGAAGCTTTCTCTCACCACAAGACCACATCCACATCCTTACTTCATCCAATGGTTCAACAACAGCGGCAAGGTTAAGGTAACACGTACTGTTCGTGTGCATTTTAGTATCTCTACATATGCTGATTATGTTGATTTTGATGTGGTACCTATGCAAGCATGTTCCTTATTACTTGGTAGACCATGGCAATTTGATAAAAATTCTGTACACCATGGTAGAAACAATCACTATACTCTTGTTCATAAGGATAAAAATATTACTTTGCTTCCTATGACTCCTGATTCCATTTTGAAAGATGATATTAATAGAGCTAATAAAGCAAAATAGGAGACGAATAAGAGTGAAAATCAGATTATGGCAAAAGAATTTGAGCAACAAATGAAGCCTAACAATAAACCATCTAGTGTTGCTTCTGAAATTAAATTGAAAAGTGCATGTTTATTTGCCACCAAATCTGATATTGATGAGCTAGATTTCGGCAAATCTGTTTGCTATGCTTTTGTGTGCAAAGAGGCATTATTTTCATTCGAGGACGTGCGTTCCTCTTTGCCTCCTGCTGTCACTAACATTTTGCAGGAGTTCGCTGACGTCTTTCCACAAGACGTGCCACCGGGATTACCGCCTATTCGAGGGATTGAGCATCAGATTGACTTAATTCCCGGTGCTTCACTGCCAAACCGTGCACCATACCGTACCAATCCAGAGGAGACGAAGGAGATTATGCGCCAAGTACAAGAGCTTCTCGACAAAGGTTATATACGCGAATCCCTTAGTCCTTGTGCTGTTCCTATTATTCTAGTGCCGAAAAAGGATGGTACATC
>NW_021285112.1:0-1516 GCF_002162155.2 Triticum dicoccoides
AGTATTATGAAGTGTCACGTGACCGTGAAGAGATGGTCCGCCGGTTCAGGTCATTTAAGGCCAGCGTGATGCGGGTGTACAAAATGAACAATTCTGGTTCTTCGCAGGTGTCTCAGCTGTCCGCGTTTGCAGATCTGACCAAGGTGGAGGCTGATTACGAGTATAGCAGGTTACGATGCCGTAAGCCAAAGTTCTCGCAATACCGTGCTACTAGATGAAATCAAATCATCTGGTTTTAATAAAGGATATATTTTATGTGTCTGCAATGTATGTCTTCCGTTTTGTGCAAATCGTGCATGCTTTTACGTGTAGTCAACTTTATATTCAGTTTTGGTTTTTTAGGGTTCTTTCGGCACCATTAACCGTTATGTAGATCATGTAGCAACAATTTTGAAAATGGGAGCCTTCTTAACAGCCATTCTGCGCACAACTAGGATTCCGCCATGAAAAGTTTAGGGGCATGAAAGTCATTCCACAATACTACTTGATTGAGCATGGCCAACAGACTATGATCAGTACGTCTGCTCAAATAATGAGAGACATTGCGAAAAGACACCAATCTTTATCCTTTGCTTCAACTATCAGCCAACATACTTCCTGAGAAGCCTGCGTATATAGATTCAAAATTTTAAACATGCTCTAACCGCCAAGAAGATTCACAAGCTTGCCGGACCAATTTTCGGATCACTAAACTGAGTTTATTTCTCCATTTATTGCCGTCCACCCTGTGATGGCACAGCTTCGTTGTACCACCAATCTATGCAATCGCCTATGTCACATGAGATTTGGATACTTATTGGTTCAACATCCCAAACAAGGCTGTAAAGAGCTTACTTGATTCCACCTCCTAAACGGAGTGAATTGCAAATAACCATCACATTTGTGGCATCGTGGAAAAGGTGGTTTTTTTTTACAGAAAGCATCACACACAAAGTCTTTTTTCTTTTTTGCAAATCACACTGATCAGCCGTTTCACTCTGTTAACACAGATCTGACAGGTCGTGCCCGCTTCCAGACGGTGACGGGGCAAAAGAGGCGACAATGACCAAGTGGCGGCCGTTAACGACGCGTCGACTATGCGACCGACGCTCGCTCTCACTGTCACTCTCTCTCACTCACGCCTCTGCCCCACACCTCCCTCTTCCCCATCGCCTATGCCATGCTCCGGCGCTGCCGCCGACAACACCGCTTTCTGCCGCCACGTTCCGCCATGTCAAGCGAAGCTGTAAAGTATTCAGGCAAACAGGTACTGTAATTCACCCGCAAAAAAAAACATGTACTGCAACTGTCAATTTGAAGAGAGGAAATGAGCTCAGAACTACATACAAGTTTATAAGATTTATATTCCAAAATTTGGTCACGCACATGTTCACAATTCCTACAACCGATACACGCCTCAGTCAAAATGATGGACAGCTCATATAAGCCGTTACTATTCCTCCATAACACTAGTAATTTTGATCTTAAAAGGAAATCCATTACACTGGGGTTTGTACATTCTATGTGCATCATTTTT
>NW_021285113.1:0-1573 GCF_002162155.2 Triticum dicoccoides
TTGAGCGATTCTCCTCCATCTTTTAGCTATAGAACTTGTTGGAGACTTCATATCTCTCAACTCGGGTATTTGCTTGAAATATTAACTTCAATTCCTGGAACATCTCATATGGTCCATGACGTTCAAAACATCTTTGAAGTCCCGATTCTAAGTCGTTAAGCATGGTGCACTAAACTATCAAGTAGTCATCATATTGAGCTAGCCAAACATTCATAACGTCTGCATCTGCTCCTGCAATAGGTCTGTCACCTAGCGGTGCATTAAGGACATAATTCTTCTGTGTAGCAATGAGGATAAACCTCAGATCACGGATCCAATCCGCATCATTGCTACTAACATCTTTCAACACAATTTTCTCTAGGAACATATCAAAATAAACATATGAAAGCAACAACGCAAGCTATTGATCTACAACATAATTTGCAAAATACTACCAGGACTAAGTTCATGATAAATTAAAGTTCAATTAATCATATTACTTAATAACTCTCACTTAGACAGACATCTCTCTAGTCATCTAAGTGATCACGTGATCCAAATCAACTAAACCATGTGCGATCATCACGTGAGATGGAGTAGTTTTTCAATGGTGAACATCACTATGTTGATCATATCTACTATATGATTCACGCTCGACCTTTCGGTCTCCGTGTTCCGAGACCATATCTGTATATGCTAGGCTCGTCAAGTTTAACCCGAGTATTCCGCGTGTGCAACTGTTTTGCACCCGTTGTATTTGAACATAGAGCCTATCACACCCGATCATCACGTGGTGTCTCAGCACGAAGAACTTTCGCAACGGTGCATACTCAGGGAGAACACTTCTTGATAATTAGTGAGAGATCATCTTAAAATGCTACCGTCAAACAAAACAGAATAAGATGTATAACAGATAAACATAATATGCAATCAAAAATATGTGACATGATATGGCCATGATCATCTTGCGCCTTTGATCTCCATATCCAAAGTACTGTGATGATCTCTATCGTCACCGGCACGACACCATGATCTTCATCATCTTGATCTATATCAATGTGTCGTCACATGGTCGTCTCGCCAACTATTGCTCTTGCAACTATTGCTATCGCATAGCGATAAAGTAAAGCAATTATTTGGCACTTGCATCTTATGCAACAAAGAGACAACCATAGGGCTTCTGCCAGTTGCCGATAACTTCAACAAAACATGATCATCTCATACAACAACTTATATCTCATCACGTCTTGACCATATCACATCACAACATGCCCTGCAAAAACAAGTTAGATGTCCTCTACTTTGTTGTTGCAAATTTTTACGTGGCTGCTACGGGCTGAGCAAGAACCGTTCTTACCTACGCATCAAAACCACAACGATAGTTCGTCAAGTTGGTGTTGTTTTAACCTTCGCAAGGACCGGGCGTAGCCACACTCGGTTCAACTAAAGTTGGAGAAACAGACACCCGCTAGTCACCTGTGTGCAAAGCACGTCGGTAAAACCAATCTCGCGTAAGCGTACGCGTAATGTCGGTCCAGGCCGCTTCATCCAACAATACCGCCGAACGAAAGTATGACATGCTGGTAAGCAGTAT
>NW_021285114.1:0-838 GCF_002162155.2 Triticum dicoccoides
CTTTTTGGGGTCCCGAAGCGATTTCCATAATTGTTGAACCCCAAGGTCCGCTTACATGTCGGTCATCAACACTGGCAGTTTTGGCCGATTCTGGCCCGTTTGATGGACTATTACTCACTGTTTTGGGGTCCCGGAGTGGTTTCCATGGTTAGCGAACCCTGTGGTGCGTTTACGTGTCGGTCATCAACACTCACAGTTTTGGCCGATACGGGCCTGTTTCTTGGATTATTACTCACCGTTTTGGGGTCCCGAAGCGATTTCCATAATTGTTGAACCCCAAGGTGCGCTTACGTGTCGGTCATCCACACTGGCAGTTTTGGCCCATTCTGGACCATTTCGTGGACTCACTATTTTGGGGTCCTAGAGTGATTCCACGATTAACGAACCCTGGGGTGCGTTTACGTGTTGGTCATCAACACTGGCAGTTCTGGCTGATTCTGGCCCATTTCGTGGACTATTACTCACTATTTTGGGGTCCCGGAGTGATTTCCACGATTAACGAACCCTGGAGTGCATTTACGTGTCGGTCATCAACACTAGCAGTTTTGGCCGATTCTAGCCCGTTTCTTGGATTATTACTCAACTTTTTGGGGTCCCGAAGCGATTTCCATAATTGTTGAACCCCAAGGTCCGCTTACATGTCGGTCATCAACACTGGCAGTTTTGGCCGATTCTGGCCCGTTTGATGGACTATTACTCACTGTTTTGGGGTCCCGGAGTGGTTTCCATGGTTAGCGAACCCTGTGGTGCGTTTACGTGTCGGTCATCAACACTCACAGTTTTGGCCGATACGGGCCTGTTTCTTGGATTATTACTCACCGTTTTGGGGTCCCGAAGC
>NW_021285115.1:0-1274 GCF_002162155.2 Triticum dicoccoides
CCGGGCAAAGGTAAGGCGACACCCGTGGGAATACCGTGCGTGAGGCCGCAAAGTGATATGAGGTGTTACATGCTAGATCGATGTGGCATTGAGTCGGGGTCCTGACAGCGTTGGTATCAGAGCTTGACTGCCTGTAGGATTACCAAGCCAAACTGGTCGAAGTTGAGTCTAGAAATTCTTTAGTTATATAAGGGAATTGATTGTGGGATGGAACGTAAGGCTCTTTTTACTCCTTATACCTCATGCCCTTCTGATCTGAGTCATCTTATCTTTCCTGCGGGGATTAAGAACTAGGCTATCTCTTCTTTCTATTAGGATCACGTGTTACTAATCAGTAGACTTATAAGATTGTTGGATTTAAGTCTCAGTTCAGTTCCTACTACTTCCGTATGTTAATTGTTGATCTCGGAACCTTGATATTGTGCTTCTGAGTGGTTATGTCATCATTTTTGTGATTGTCTCAAATCCTTTTGAGCAATTATAGCCGTTATGCTGTCCGAGTCATCCCAGGTTTCTAAATAGTTTGAAGCAATTTGCAAAATCCTTTCCCTCTGGTTTCGATGTTCCTTTATGCCAGCTCAATCACACTAATTGTTGAGTTGAGGTAATTCATTGCCCTGACATATATGTTGGAGTTATTATTATGACCCTAGGTGTCTTAGGGGATCACCTAGTAATTTAGCCATGATTGGTGTCCCAGTGTGATGATTCTGGCCTTTATCCTCGAAAGCATCCCGTGATGCTACTTAGTAGTAGGTATTCTACTCCTGGGTTCTGAACCCGAGATTCACTCTACGTACTTCATGTTGATAGTAATTGCTAGTGCCTTTAGGATATTAGTAACCTTTGCGATAGTCCTTGAAGTCCGTGGTATCTTCTTCTTCCAAATACCATGAACTACTTATGGCAGATGTTTATTGGATCAAAAAAAAATCACAATTAGAGTACTCTTGAGGAGTTCTCCATTCATAAATCGTGACTCTGCCAGTTCTACCTTTCTGCATGGGTTATCCGGAAGAAATATGTTGAACTTGGTTCGACATACTAATCTATGCATCCACAACTCAGAAAGTTATATGTTCCTTTGAGTTGTTCTCTTTAGTTGCATTCTGACCCTCGTCTATCAATTGATAGTCAAGAGTATGCGTGCGTTCGTTCATCGATGCCTATGACTCTTGTGGCCTGTCAAGCCATTCTATTCCGGAATGACTAGGAGAAACAAACTCCAGTACCTCTTCCATATCTAGGATTGGGTCAAAGTAGTTGTATTCCGC
>NW_021285116.1:0-977 GCF_002162155.2 Triticum dicoccoides
AAAGATAAGAAGTTCGAGTGGACTCCACAATGTGAGCACAGCTTTCAGGAACTGAAAAGACGCCTGACTTCTGCTCCCGTACTGGTACCGCCAGACTTCTCCAAAGACTTTGTTATCTACTGCGACGCCTCGCGACAAGGACTAGGTTGCATTCTCATGCAAGATCGACACGTAATTGCCTACGCTTCACGGCAATTGCACCCACACGAGGAGAATTATCCTACTCATGATCTAGAGCTTGCAGCTGTAGTCTATGCACTTAAGACCTGGCGACATTACCTCCTCGGTAATCGTTGCGAAATATTCACTGATCACCAAAGTTTGAAGTACATCTTCACCCAACCGGATCTGAACCTCAGGCAAAGACGTTGGGTTGAATTGATCACAGACTTCGACTTAGGAATAACCTACACCCCAGGGAAAGCCAACATCATGGCTGATGCGCTAAGTCGTAAATCTTATTGTAACAATCTGATGTTACAACAAAGTCAACCGCTTCTCCATGAGGAATTTCGGAAGCTTAACCTTCACATTGTTCCTCAAGGATTTATTTCCACCTTGGTGGCGAAACCTACTCTTACGGATCAAATCATCGCTGCCCAAAAGCGAGATAAGGGAATATCTAAAATCAAAGAGAACATTGCTAGCGGAGGTGCTAGTTGTTTCTCCACAAATGATCATGGTGTTGTGTACTTTGAGAACCGTCTAGTGGTTCCCAAGAACCAGCATCTACGGCAGTTGATCCTTAAGGAGGCTCATGAATCCCCTCTCACCATTCATCCCGGTAGTACTAAGATGTATCAGGACCTACGCCAGAGGTTCTGGTGGACTAGGATGAAGAGAGAAATTGCTCAGTATATTGCAAATTGCGACGTCTGTCGTCGTGTAAAAGCAGAGCACCAACGGCCTGCTGGCACCCTTCAACCCTTAGCTATTCCTGAATGGAAATGGGATAAAATTGGTATGGATTTCATTAC
>NW_021285117.1:0-5807 GCF_002162155.2 Triticum dicoccoides
TGTATGACGGCCCGGTACGATGCTCCGGTGGCATTGCTACCCCCAGGGCCCCCGTCCCGCCTAACCCTGGAGCGATTGACCACGAGATCTAGCCCTTTGACTTCCCATGGACGTGCTTTGACCAGTGGACCTCTCCACCCGGTTGTGTCAGGTCAGCCCATAGGGACACCCGGAAGCAACATCCAGGCCAAACCCACAGCTAAATCCACTCCGTGTAGAACCGCCGAGGCAGTTTCCCCCCTCCAGGTGCCGCCGGCGGCGCCGTCCGTGTGGGGGGCCACGCACCGGAGACACGTGCCGCCTCTTCGGACATGCCACAACACCACCCGGTTGTGGTAGGTCATCCGATATATATATAAACACTTGGGAGCAAAGTCCCCTTCGTATAGACCCGATGCGGCTGTTCCCCATTCCAGGTGCCGGCTAGCGGTGGCACCGCTCGTGAGGCGGGTCACACCGCTGTGTACAGAATCGAAAAATAATGTATGTATGCTTATTAACACGTACTATATGTAAGTTAGTCAAATAATAATATTTAAGAAAACATAAAATATAGCTATGAAAAAAAAGAAAAAAACTAACGAGTGGAGGGGGTGACCGGGAAGTGGATAAGGGAACTATGATAAAAAGATCGATGACGTGGTAAAAAAGGGGAAAAAGAAAAAAAAACTATGAAAAAAATATAGCTATGAAAAAAAGAAAAAAAAACTATGCCGACGGCAAAGCCGTCGGCATAGCAGCGGCATAGGGCAGATGCCCGGCGCGCCGCGGATCGGTGATGTGGCATCTATGCCGACGGCAGTCGTCGGCATAGGTGGTGGTCGGTGCGCCTCGGATCGATGACGTGGTAAGGGCATCTATGCCGACAGCCTCCCGCCTCGGCCGTCGGCATAGATCGGACGCCGTTAGCCGCACGGCACGGCGGGATCGCCGGGCCCGCAACTATGCCGACGGCCCATATATGCCGACGACCACTGTAGGCGTAACTTGGGGTAAGCTGACGGCCGATCTGGGCCGACGGGGGGCGTCGGCATATCTCTGGATAGCCCGACGGCTTTATTACGCTGACGGCCTGGATATGGCTGTCGGCATAGCCCAGACAAGGCCGACGGGGGCCGTCGGCATAGATATGGCCGTCGGCATAGGGCCCTGTTCCGGTAGTGAATACAGATACATGATAACATCAGTACATTCTCTTTCCTACAAAACTGTTGGTGCAAATTGCGTGGGTATTCCAAAGTGTTTTGAGATCGTATTTACATCTACTTGAGCTGCTTCGTCCAGTTGAAGGGCTCGAAATCCCTCATGAAGCTGGCAACGGCTTGCTTCTGGTTGTTCATGGATTCGTGCCTCCAGCGACGGTGCATGTCCTCCCTCGGCAACCGGAGAACCCCTCTGATAACCTTCAGTCTGAAACATGCACTGAACTTGCTCTCATCATCTATGACATGGACAAACCCACGTTCGGACCAAACTCGACATGGAAGCAGGCGAAGTTCTCTGGGATGACTTGCCACAGGTTACCACTCTTGTTGGAATAAGCTTCTTCATCTCATGCTGCGTCTGAAACTTGATGCGCTAAATATGTAGACAGTACTGTCCAGAAACCTTATATAAATCAGTTGACTGTCACATGAGAATTTAGCATGCGTTTTTGTAGCAGAATTCTCTCAAACAGGCCAGTAAAAGCAAAGTTAAGGTGAATGAGCCACAAGACAGCCTTCGTAGGAAGAAAGACTAAGCATCAAATGATAATGAAAGAAATTTCACTTGCTTCATGGGTTCTAGTTTTGAGGCAGCGTAGATGGCTATCTGGGTCTCATGGACAACAAAACAATGATGTTGATGTTGGTGGAACTGAACTCGTGTGTCTAAGAGGTTTCCTCTTCAGCTTCATCAATTTCCTGGAGTGAACAAAAGGAATTTCGTTAGAAGCACAAGCACAGGAGAACCAGATTATTTTAAGTTATGCAGAAAGCAAATAGATAACTGACCGTCTTGAAGTACATGGGAACTTTGTTTCAGACTTTGCATGGGACAGGGATGCATTCAATCATGCCATGTCTCTGTTGCTTGACCAAGCTTATGACAGTCTCCATGAAAACCACAATCTTGTCCTGCCGCGTGAACATCTTCAGGAGGCACTTCTTGAAGTTGTGAATCTCCTCCCAACCATTCTTATCAACTGTTTTTGTTGCAGGCTCATGCTGCAAATATTACAAAAGAGATAGAATCAACAAGAGTAAGAAAATATGGACAATTCATAAGAGCTACAATGAACTTCATATAAATCCATGTAGGGTATTCAAAAGCACAATCAAGTTGAAGCAGGCCGATTCTTACGAAAACATAATGCACAAATGATTTATTAATTATACTTCCAGCACATGTTAAGTTGTCTCACCTGCAATAGAATAAGTCGAACATAATCATAAATAGACGGTCTTAAACAACATATACGACACTTCCTTTCAAGAGTACTGAACAAAGAATAAGTAGAACATAATCATAAAAATATTCACATGATGGTTAAATTTTAGCATCTGAACCTTCTTGAAATGAAATTTCTTTAAACACGGAAGCAGCAGACAGAATGTAACTCACAACTTGGCAGCCATAGAACCAACTAGTAAGATGAATTCTAACAAAAGATTGACTAACCTGGTTGAGCTCTTTTCCTTTTCATGCCTAGGCTCTTCAACGGAAGCACTCTGGTTTTCCACCAGTCTCCATTTCTCCCTAGGGAAAAAAAATTTAGTTAAGAAGTCATGTAGCCTCAACTTGCAGTGTATGCAATGCAAGCACAAGGAAATTTGATTGATAGAGCCACTGTATCCTAATTTCTATGTTGTATGCCAACCATATACACAGTCCAAATAGCTATGCCAGCATGGTTTGATAGGGCCAGTGTTAGCCTACCACGCTTGGTTGCTAACCGTCGAAGAAATATTGGAAAGGCTTTCTGTGGATTCAAATGGATTAATATTATCACTGTTTTGTTGTAAATTCGATTTCACAAACTAGTGATTTGCTAATGAACTGGGGAAAAAGTGTGACAATTTGTCACAGTAACAATAGACGAGACACTTACCGACAGTTGGTCAGCTTCTTCGTGCTTGCCTTTCATTCGGAGCTGCAGAACCTTCGCAGCTAACTGTTTTGCATTTAGCTTTAGAGTGCTTACTGAAGATGATGTATCTTTGAACTCTCCTGATGGGATTTCTGCTCACTATCCCTTCTCTCAACAGTTGAAACATTTGTATTTTTACCATCATGGTACTAATTTTCTCCATAAAGCTCCCGTCATGAGCAAATTTATTGATGCTTGCTAGTGCTGATGAGATGAGCGTTTGATCCTCAGAAGATATATTATGTGTATTTTTCTTCCAAGGTACAGAATCAGATCTGAGTTTTCTCATGGCATGATCCCGAGAGGAGACACCTTGCCGATCCTCCTTCAAATCAACTTCGAATGATTTCTTGGAGTTGTCTGCTTGTCCAGATTTTCTACCCCTAATGGACAAATGAGCGTAAGAAGAGGCAACTCTCTACGTTGATACTGATGCGGCTAATTGGCCCAATGAGCCCCATCTCTCTTCAACTACCTGCAGTAATTGAATAGTGTTGGAAGTTAGAGAATAACTAACTAAAATTGTATTTGAATTAGTATATGTGGTGATGCACACACCTCCTCAGAGTTTCTACCTTCACAAGTTGCTTGCCCTTTTGCAAGCTTCAAAACTTTAAGCCTCCAGCCAACAACAACAACAACAACAACAACAACAACAACAACAACAACAACAACACAGGCTGAAAGCAACTCATTGGCTGCATTGCACATGTGGCTTCATCCGGATATCCAGTACCATTGTCCCTCAAATAAGCGTTCATTTCTTTTGGGTTAGGTTTCTTCACCTGCCAATAATTAGAAAAAAAAAGATGATGAACTGAATACACATGAACATCAACCAGTTTTTTTTAAGTTAATAATGTTGTTACCTTTAAATGTGTAGCCTCAAACTTTTCCCCCTCTGAACACGGCTGCCCTCAGGCTGACTGCTGTCTGCTGCTCGCCGGCTTGAGCATCCATTCAAGGCCCATCTTAATCCTGTCAACCTCACTCGCCCTTAACCCCTCACGTCCCATTTCCTGATCCTACTCTTCATCCCCATCATCACTTGCAGCACCTCGTCACTTCCCTCTGCCACCTTCACCAGCAAATGCCATGCGATTAAGCGCCACCCTCCTGAAAAATTCTATTGACCAAAGCAACACCTGAACCAAATTCCGGCTCAGCTCCTTCTCCTCCTTCTCGTCGATGGAGTTCTCCAATTCTACCCCTCCTCCGAGCTGTCCGACCTGCGCCTGCTCCTTCGTTGGTGGCATCCCGAGCCGTCGCCACCTGCTTGCTTCTTGAAAGGAGTAAAATCAAATCAAATCCCGTTCGAGGATTGAGAAGTGGCAGGAAGTGAACTCACCAATACAAACTGGTCGCGGGGCACACACTTGACGCCCGGTGGCATGGCTGCGGAAGGGAGCGTTTTGCGGAAGGGTCGATGGCGGTGGGCGGTGGGGTACGCGCACAAGAGGGAAGAGCAGAGGGAGGTCAGCGGCGGCGGGGATTCGGCGCCATGGGGAGAGCAGGATCTCGTCGGAGAGGGCGGCGGGGGTCGGCTCGGGACGGCTCAGAAACATTACCGGGCCGTGCGACGGAACCTGATCCGTCCAACGCCCGTTGCCACCTACAGCCATTAATGAGACGCTGGCACACTTTCTCTTTTCCCTATGTACGATGCAAATACGAGAGAGAATACATCGCGTGGCTCGAATCTGCATGCATCTGGACGATGCTGATTACAGGATCAGCTGAGACCGGGCTCAGAATTGAATTTTCGATACCATAGTAGCTATTGCTTTTCACGGATTGTTAATCTTGGATCACTTTGCTAAGGGGAGACTGCTACTATCTACAAACCTCTACTCTTGAGGGCCTCATAAGAGCTTGAAAAAAATGGTATTACTATGTGGTAGGTGCCATTGCGTCCATGAGGTTATTTAGTAGTTGTTGATCTACAGAATTTTTGGTCCATCTTCTAGTAAGCCAATATGTAACAAAAATGTAAACACCCCAAGCAAGTGGTGATTTGTCTTAAGGGCATCCTTCATTCAGATCGAACTAATGAGCGGATTGCATGTTGGTAATTAAAGGGAGTATTTGCAATAAATAGTCTAGTTTAGGAAGAACCCATCTCGCCCAATTTAGTTATTCCCATTAATGACGTCTTTCGGCCATTAACCATAATATCTTCTCCCTCTACTCTATTAGGCCACCATATTTGGCCTTTCCAATCTGTCATTGTTTGAGGCTACAATGGCTTATATAGTCCAATCAATGGCGTAAACAGTATGCTCCAATGAAACAGTGAATGAAACAATCTACATATGGTGTATGGGGCCAGAACTGCAAGCATGACCACGGTCCTCAATTCAAGCTCCGAAAACAAACATCTCCAACTAGTTTAACAAATGAGTGTCACTATAGTCGCTTGGTTAAAAAAAGGGACAATGGATTAAATTGCACAAACATATACTACCAAACTCTTTGGAGAAAGGGGAATTAAAGCTTCGGCATGATGCAAATTCCAAGAGTTGGTAACAGAATTTACAGATAAATAACAAATGCACTCACCAACCTTCTCTAGACTCAGCATTCCTACCCTTATAAAGGACGCACCACCTATAGAGTCTTCTATTTGTAGCCTCAGAACCATGTTATTACGATAATATTGAGTGCCGAGCCAACAAGA